>NC_042616.1:209334498-209634498 GCF_901001135.1 Rhinatrema bivittatum | reverse complement strand
AAGGGGAAAGCCGACAGTCGCTTAGTAGCAAGTGGCCCCACCAGTTACCTCTCTCCCCAAATCCTGTGCTCCACTGAGAATTAGATCTAAAATTGCTCCCTCTCTCGTCGGTTCCTGAACCAATTGCTCCATAAAACTGTCATTTATTCCATCCAGGAACTTTATGTCTCTAGCATGTCCTGATGATATATTTACCCAGTCGATATTGGGGTAATTGAAATCTCCCATTATTACTGCACTACCAATTTGGTTAGCTTCCCTTATTTCTCTTAGCATTTCACTGTCTGAGACAGACAGTAGTATACTCCTATCTCTATACTCTTCCCCAACACACAAGGGATTTCTACCCATAAACATTAAATTGTGCATTTAGTCTCATGCAGGATGTTTATCCTGTTGGACTCTATGCTATCCTGGACATAAAGCGCCACACCGTCTCCCGGATGATCCTCTCTGTCATTGCGATATAATTTGTACCCCGGTATAGCACTGTCCCATTGGTTATCCTCTTTCCACCATGTCTCTGAGATGCCAATTAAGTCTATGTCATCATTCACTGCTATACATTCTAATTCTCCCATCTTCTTAGACTTATGGCATTAGCATACAAACATGTCAAAGTGTGTTTTTTGTTTGTATTTTCATTCTGCCTTTTAATTGATAGGGGTAAATTAGAATTTTTTAGCTCAAGTGAGTTTTTAGTTACGTACACTTGGACTACTTTTCTTATTATTGGAACCTCACTGTTGGGATGCCCTAATTCTAATGCGTCATTAGTAGCCTTTGAAGATACCTCCCTCCGAACCATGTGCTCCTAAGCGACTGTCGGCTTTCCCCTTTGTTCTAGTTTAAAAGCTGCTCGATCTCCTTTTTAAAGGTTAGCGCCAGCAGTCTGGTTCCACCCTGGTTAAGATGGAGCCCATTCCTTTGGCAGAGACTCCCCCTTCCCCAAAAGGTTCCCCAGTTCCTTACAAACCTGAATCCCTCTTCCTTGCACCATTGTCTCATCCACGCATTAAGACTCCGGAGCTCTGCCTGCCTCTGGTGACCTGCGCGTGGAACAGGGAGCATTTCTAAGAATGCTACCCCCCTGGAGTTCTGGATTTAAGCTTTCTACCTAAGAACCTAAATCTGGCTTCCAGTACCTCCCTCCCACATTTTCCTATGTCATTGGTGCCCACATGTACCACGACAGCCGGCTCCTCCCCAGCATTATCTAAAATTCTATCTAATTGACGCGTGAGGTCCGCCACCTTCGCACCAGGCAGGCATGTTACCAGGCGATCCTCATGCCCACCAGCCACCTGGCTGTCTACATTCCTAATAATCACCAGCTATGACGGTCGACCTAACCCTTCCCTCCTGGGCAGTAGCCCATGGAGACACATCCTCGGTGCGAAAGGACAATGCACCACCTAGAGAGCAGGTCCTTGCTACAGGATCCTTTCCTGCTGCACCAGGTTGATGGTCTCCTATCATGAGACCTTCTTCTTCCAAGGCAGCACCAGGGCTGCCAGTCTGAAGTTGGGACTTGGCTACTATGTCCCTGAAGGTCTCATCTATATACCTCTCTATCTGCCTCAGCTCCTCCAGGTCTGCCATTCTAGCCTCCAGAGTTCAGACTCATTCTCTGAGAGACAGGAGCTCTTTACATCGGATGCACAGTACAACTTCTCACCGTCAGGTAACAAATCTTACATGTCACACTCGATGCAAAAGACTGGGAGGCCCCCCTGTTGCTGCTGGATCGATGCCTTCATCTCAAATTTGTTCAGTTCCTAGTTAAATTTTAGGTTGCTATGGGAGTAGGAATGTGTCTAATTAGTGTACTTTAAATGTATTAGTGAATTCACTACATGTCTGGTAGTGGCCTACAGGGAAATGATCAAACTCTCAATAAGGTGTGGGGAATTTGTAAAGTGAAGTTAAAAGGCTGATTTGATTTTTTTTTTTAAAGGATGAGCTAGGGAGGGGTGAGAGGGTTAGGAAATACAAACGCTGTAACGTCTGTTTATTAGCTGCCTTACTGACTATTAAAAGCACAAACACACTAAATAATACACCCCAATAGTTTGCTTCTCCCCAATACTTTAAAAAAAAAAAATTCACAAGCAAAACTTACTGATTTCTTTCAGCCACCAGCAAGGTGATCCTCTGCTCTCAGTACTCCCACTGGCATCTACTGCTTGTCTTCAGCTGGTAGGGAGCCTTGCCATTCAATTCTTTCTGCTCTCCTCCCTGTTTGACTGGCAGGACTCAGGCTCCCTGCCAGCTATTTTGCTCAGTGTTTCTGGTGCTATTGTGTGTTGGAGTTGTGAAGTACACAGTGCAGCACTTCATGCAGGCCGCATATGCTCTGTCACACTCTGCCTACAACCACTAAGTGCACAAAGAACTGACTCTTATTAATCGTGCAATATGCTTAAAAACAGGAGGTTAAAGCAGGATAGATTAGACTTTCCAGAGAATGCTGAAAAGTAGAAAGCAAGCCACAGCACAGAAGTGTCTTTAAATTAAAGCTAGGAATAGGAAGGCACACAATCTGTTAGAGATGCCTCTTAGCTCACGCAGATTTGTAAAAGAATATTCCTTTCCCTCCCTGTGCCAGAGTTATCATTATAACATTTTTCTGCCTCTATAAATTAATGTTGGAAAGACGAGGCAGAAGTGGGGGAGAGGAGTTTCTGATGTCCAGAATACGCAGTTCATGATTTGTATTATTACACTTGTTAACACCATAATAAACGTGAGGCCTGGGGAAGAATCATCCCAAATGTGGCGCTTGGCTGCTCTGCCTAATAGTCCCTCTGTCATAGACATTTGAAAGGGTACTTTAAGAAACCTCTTATTTCATTTATATTCCGCTTGCAGCTTTTAGAAATGAAATCATTTCACTGCATTTCTGATGCTACAAACCTTCCAGCCTCTCTGAGCTGCACTGGAAAGCATGAGCAGTGTGGAAAATGGTCCTGTGTGCCTAAGTCTGCCACATCATGGAATACTATTAACAGAACAGCACTCGAAAAAAAAAAAAAAAGCACAATCACACCAGGCTAGGAACACAGACACGCACAGCTTCTAATACCCTCGTCATCTATGTCATGACACCACTTACATGCCACACACCTTCACACTTACCAGATAACTCACAGCTAGAGTTTTGTCATACTAATTGGTCACTCTGGAATGAAACAGAGCGGTAGCTTATCCTTCCCCATTCTGATTGGACCAACAGTATTTAATTGGGTTCGGTTCAACTGTTTAGCATTGTGGTTCAGTCTTTCACCTGGCTCTTGCAAAATATCTAATTCTAATTCCATGCTTTGGTGTTCAGTATTTTCATGTATTCTCCATTTCTTTCTTCCTGTATGTGCCTGAGTGAGCTTTTATCTGCTCCTTTTTTTTTTTTTTTAACCTCTCCTTTATTCTTGCTGCGTTCCTGGCACCTGTTCTGCCCTGATCTCTGTCTGCTTCTGCACTCATCTTGGATCTGACTCTCTAGCTTTGACCTTGGCTTGGCACTGGTATTTATTTATTTATTTAGAAACTTTTATATACCAGTATTAGTGGTGGACATCACACCGGTTTATATTTGAACAATTAGGCTTGGAAATTACATGTTAACAGGGAATATGAACTGGGATTAACAAAACAACTGGATCCTTAATATGAGGAATGCATAAACACCATATAGTGACACAGGGGGTGACAGATTTGGGGGACAGTCTATTCTGGATAGGCTTGTTTAAATAACAAAGTTTTTAATTTCCTTTTTAAATTTGATCGCACATGGTTCAAGGCGCAGGTTGGGCGGCAGGGAGTTCCACAGAGCGGGACCAGCAATTGAGAGAGTATTATTTGCCCTCTGGCCGTACGTTTTGTATTTTAGGTACTGTTATCTGTTAATCTATTTTCTCAGACCTGTCTACCTCTAGCTCAGCTGCCTATGCCTTAGCTTTGACCATAACAACTGATCAGAATAGGGATCTGTAAGCAAGTTTAGGGGCGCAGGGACCTGTGTGCTGCAGGACACTTCTAGTTCACCTCCCACTTCACGTCACGATCCTAAGCTCAGGAAAAAGACAACATATTCTCCTCTGAAATAGGCTTTTATTTATCAGATTTGGCAGGATTTAGCATTTAGAAAATAACAATTCCTGTCTCTAATATCCTGGCTACTAAGCACCAATTTACCCTAAGAAAGTTCTGCACCATGGGTGGTTACAAACACGCCATAAACCTTAGCCTGCTTAATATGTTAATACTTATGATTAACTTATTTACCCCTGGTCCCAACTTCAGGAGATATTCCACTGTTCACCTCTGAAGTAGATGCTGGCTGGAGGACTGGAGAATGCAGGCAGGGAAGGAGACTTGTTTCCTGGGTTTGGTACTGGCAGAACTGGCAGCAGTCCGGGAAGGAGACTTGCTTCTGGCTCTGGTACTTGCCAGGCTGTCTGGGGCTTACTCTTGCCCCTCAGCATCTCAGACTCCATGTCACTCTCTGAACCTTAGCAGGACATCTCCTCTTGGTGGGCTATCTCTCCCTGGTCTTCTGGCCACACCTAGTCTTCTCCCTCTTCATTAGCAGGGGGTGCAGGTCTGCTTCAAGCTCCCCTTTCGCTCTTCTGGTTCCTTTTCAGGGTTGTTTTTTTGGTTGTTCTCCTCCTTATTTTCCCCATCTTATACTTTCCAGCTGATAAATATGCATAAGATCATGCATAATCACATGGTGGGTGGAGAATCTTTGCTGCATTGCAGGTCTTTTTCCCCCTCCCCATTTCTTTGGGGGGAGTTTGTATGCCAAGCTGTATGCCAGAGTCAGGGTTTTCTCCATCTGAGACTGCCCCCTCTTCTTCCAAGGGTGGGGGGGGGGGTCCTTCTGACCTCTGGACTCCCTTGGCTGGTCCATGACTCTTGCTTATGAGCTTAAGTTGTTGCATTGTCCCTCCTCCTTGGTTTTTATTTACAAAGGTGCATACAAACAGGCAGATCTTGATAAAGTATCCTTCAGTGTAAAGTTCTCATCTGGGTAAGGCCTCTTCTTTTTCCATTGAGACAGTCTTGGCCTGTCAGTACACTGGTCTGCATATTTCTTGGCTATTATGATTCATATTTGGTGCTTTCAGTGGTAAAACATGAGAAATCTCCTTATAGATCCTGGATGTAGTCAGGTTAACCAATTTTAATGTTATATTAAGGAGAGAAGAATCAAGCTATCATGTGGTAATCGTCAAATTCTAAGTGCTATGGGTAATAAATGGTACGTCAATTCCCAGAGCTTCTTATACTCTACAGGTACCCATTGATTAGTAAAATTAACATCCAGTCTCTCTATCTGCATCCAATTTGCAAATTTTTAAAACCACATTGTGGGTGAGGTCTGGTGGGTTTAAGCCAATTATGTTATAAACGTTTTTATTGGCATTTGTCAACACACACAAAAAAAACAACAACATGGGGATGTTGTGTTCTGATACAACTCCAATCTGTACAACTTTAAAGGCAAGCCATGGATTTAACCCCCAATCTCCCCCCTTCCCCGCATAGTACCATCAATATTCGAATAATGTCAACAATGTTCTAGAGCAGACCATAAAGAGTTTAAGCCAATAGCAGGAGAGAGACATAAGAACTGTTAGCCATTTAAAACTCAACTTCCTGCTGTGTGTGGAAGAGCCTGTATGTATGAATCCCATGTAGATAGAAAACATCTCCGATGCAGAGGTGAGCTGCGTGAGAGCAGATTGTCCATGTTCATCATAGAATGAAAGTAATTCCGCCAAGTCCAGAAAGAAGGTGGGTCTTCACTCCGCCAACCCAAGAGTATCACCCTCTTCCCCACCAAACAGGCTTTCTGAATCAATAAGCGAGAACCAGGATCTTGTATTCGTAGGGGGGGGGGGGGGGGGAATACATCCAAATAGAAGCCATAGTGGAGCCACTGGAATAGAAACATTTAAGAGATCCACCAGATACCTAGCTAAACGGCTCCAAAAGCGTTTAATAATGGGACAGGACCAAAAAGCATGCATTAGGGTTCCCAGTGCCGTCTTATATCTCCACACATAGCGGAGGAAAAAATAGTCAGGCGGTGCGCAATCTGAGCGGACACTTATGCCCTCCCTAGCAATTTGTATTGCAATTCACGATAGTACATATTAGGCGAGATCCTGGCCACTTTCCCAAAACATAGTCGAAGAATTGAGTGGGTTACGATAAACTCCCCATCCCTATTCCAGCGATCTACAAGTATGGAATAGATATCCACCCGCAAAACAGTCCACAGACATTTGTAATATGTGGATAATGAGGAATCTGCTCTTTTTCAAACCCCAATTTTCTATCCAGCTGTTTAAAGGCTGTTAAAGGCAGAAAAGCTGGGGGCAATGCCTGGAGATAGTGGTGGATCTGCAAATATGGGAAAGTGTGCGGCAACCCCAGGCCATAGATTTCTCGCAATTCTGCAAAGGACAAAGGCTTCCCTTCCTCTGTTGAGTAATACCCTTGGCCACCCATCCCCGGAAAGCCAGAGACTGAGAACCTGGTGAAAAGTCAATATTGCCAACAATAGGCAATAAATAAGCACAAATTCTGGGTACATGCAATATCTTAGTAAGTTTCAACCAAGTTTGCCTAATTGGCTTGATAACAATAGATTGAACTAAAAAGGTCGGGAGTCTATTTGCCTCAGCTTGGAGGACATATTTTAGATCTATCGAAGCAGCTAAGGCTCTATCTGCTGGAATATTAGTATAGGAAGATTAATCTAGTAACCAATCTCTGGCTATGCGCAGATTACTTGCCAAATTATATACTGCTAAATCCGGGACACCCAGGCCACCAGCACCCCACCGCTCCCGCAACCAAGAAAGAGGTATATGGGCCTTCTCACCCTTCCACAGAAATTTCCGCAAAGATCGATCCAATAGGGACAAATCCTGAAGAATGTACAACCACTTGGGGAGAATTACCATTTTGAACAAATTCACCCGACCACATAGAGACAACTGTAAATTTTTCCAGGTGTTAAGTATATCAAAAGTATATTTCAAAAGGCAGGAACCATTCAAATGGTATACCAGACTAGGGTTGTTAGGTATTGGATCCCCAGATAAAGGAGAGATTCAGCTGCCCATTGTAGCAGAAAAGGGTTCTGCCATCTTTCTCTAAGAGCATCATGAAAAGCCAGAGCCAATGATTTGCCTTCATTTAACGGTAATCTGGAAAAAACCCCAAAAGTCCACAGCAATTGTAGGAGAGGGTAAAGAGAGGGGGAAGGATCCGTGAGAAATACTAGGAGGTCGTCCGCAAAAGCTACGCACTTGAAAACCTCCATATGAAACCGAATACCCCTAACTGCCCGGTTAGCCTGTATGGCTAATAGCAGAGGCTCAAGCTGTAAAATAAATAGCAGAAGGGATAAAGGGCATCCCTGCCTTGTGTCTCTCGTAACGACAAAGGGTTCAGACTGCTCACGATTAGTGAGAATAATTGCCCGGGGGTCGTGATATAACAGCTGTATAGCATTATAAAAAAGACCCTCAAATCTCATTTGCTGTAAAATGTGAAACAAATAGCTCCACTCCACCCGATCAAACGCTTTTTCGGCATCAAAGCTGATAGCTAAATAAGGGGCATCCATTTGCTGGCACATATCCATGGCCATCATATACAACAATAGAGGAACCTATAATATTTCAATAGTTCTATTATCTTAACCCAATGTTTTATTCACATATATCATTTTATTCAATCATTTATACATACAATAACAAAACTTTCCTTTTACAACATGTTTGAAATATATCAATAGAACATGTGGTATAATCTGTTCTTTCACATAAAATAACCAAATTAATACTCATTAAACATACCCCCTAAAATATTTCACAATTCACCACTCATACTTCACATTCATACTACCAGTCCATCTAAGGACATTCATTAAAATTCACCCCAATGCCAACCCCTTTATCACATAGATCTAACATGTGATTTTTTTAACTGATGTTTCTCCTATAATCCCTACAAGAACCCTTGTTTCACCCCTCAAGGCTTCCTCAGGGGATGTAATCTTCTCTTCTCTTCTCTTCATTTACTTTTCCCATTCCCATCAACATCTTCAACTGCTTCAACTATAATTAAGTTTCCACTTTCTTATTCACATATATCTCCACAACAGTGTCCTCCACCTACAATATGTAAAATAGACCTTATTACCTATTGTACAAAACCTCTTTAATAATACTGATATTCATATATTTAAATCAGCACTTACTGGTATCTCCTCACTTTAAAATGTATTTATTTATTTATTTAAAAACTTTTCTATACCGTCGTTTAGTAATACACCATCATAACGGTTTACAATTAGGCACGTAAATAAGTTTGGTCTGTACATTTATCTAAGGGGTGCCAATCAATTTTTCGGTTACATGTTTCAAAAATCTGTTCTATATGGACAGTGGATTGGAATTTCCATTTATATGATTCATTGGATAATCATATACGTTTTACACTGTCTTTCTCTTAAATTAATACTTAATTATGATAAAAATAGTAAAGAAAGCAGTTACGCTTTTAGGTGACTTTCAGCTGTGAGTAGGTGTTCTTACTCATTGACCTCATTGTGAAAAGCTTTTTTGAAGAGCCAAGTTTTCAAACTTTTTTTGAAGAGTTTTAAATCTTACATCAATCTTATTTCGAGTGGCATTGTATTCCATAATATCGGACCCGCTAAGGATAGTGCTCTCTCTCTAACTTGGGTCAGTTTTTCTGTTTTGACCAAGGGTATGGTTAGTAGAGCTTTATTGGCTGATCTGAGATTTCTCTGGGGGACATGCAATTGCAGTGCGGTGTTTAGCCAGTCAGCATTTTCGTCATTGATTATGAATCGTGCATAGCGTTTTAAATTGCACTCTTTGTTCTATTGGCAGCCAGTGTAATTCGGCAAGTGTTTGAGTGCTTTTACCGTTCTTCTCATTTCTCAATTTTCATATGTTATATCAATTCTACAAAATTAACATAATCTTTATCAAAAATTCCCAACACCATATTTATCATTTGTATTCATTTGCTCAAAACACATAATTCAAACCTACCCCAGGACTCTTACAAGATGGCGATTTTACCACGTTAAAATATCTCCAATTCCTTTCATTAAGTTTGCAATACCTGCAAACAAACACAATACCTTCTAATAAACTTTTTAACTCAGATTTCACCTATTACCTCACTGAGGCATACAATATTTACCCGATATTTTCTCATCTCTTTTCACATAGATATGGCATAACAAAAAAGCTGTGAAGCACGCAGAAACCAATGAAATTGGCCTATACCCAAGGCTCGCACTGGCTATCTAGTTGATGATGATGCCTCCATTAAATTTGGCTACGGCTGCAAAAAAAAAAGGCACCAGACCATGATACCATCAAGTAGATGAAAAAAACCCAAACCAAAAACAAATCAGATCAGTGCCAACAGCACGCTGTTTCATTTTGTACACAAATGAAGATGTCCATAACAGAAATCCAATTCTTCTCCCATAGAAAAACTTGCTCACCCTCTAGGAGATTCACACTGTTTAGCCTGCTCCTCATGATCAGTCTGCATTATCCACCAACACACACAATATAATTCTTGGCGTACCAACATCCGCAGACTCTAAAGGCTGAAGACTGGAGAAAAATTCTGCGCCAACTCTTTAGTGAGAAAAATATTTGTTTTCCCTTCATGATACAATTTGAGTTTTGCAGGATATTGCAACGTGAACTTGATTCCCCTCTAATAGAATTCCGTACAGATCACCAAAAAGGTGCATCTGTCTTCAGAGACCTTGGACTAATAATCGTTATAAAGCAGGATACACGCATCTTCATATTTCTTCGGCTGCGAAGCCCCCTCGCTTTTTATATGCTGTAAGTATTTTAACTTTACCTACAAAGTTTAGAAGTTTAGCAATTAATGGCTTCGGCTTGACAGCATTTTTATTACTTACCCCAAGGTGATGAGCCCTCTCCACAATCACTGGCTCAGGCAGCTATACCTACAGAAGTGGGATTAGATCAGGATATTTTACAGTTTCAGGTACACAGATAACCCTCAAATTGTTCCTTCTGCTTCTGTTTTCTTGGTTTTCAATGCGGTCTTTTTAAATGGTGTTTTCTTTTTTCATCGCCATAAGTTCTGTTTCGAAGTGATCAGTCGTTGCATCCTGCGTCACCATATGAGTTTCCAATTCTTCCACTCTGCTCTTTTGGGAATCAAGAGATTCTTTTATCTTCTTTATAGTGGACTGCAATTTGTTTAGGGTATCCTGCAATGCCGCTGAGCCATTTTTTGATATTTCCTTTATCAGCTCTGCTTTAATTTCCTGCATTGTTTTTTCAAAGTCAGCTGCCATTTGTAGATCACCAGTCTTCATTTTCTCTATAGTAATGCATTGCGATTTTGCGGTAGTACCTCACCAAACCGGGCATACATTGTTCCAGGAAATCCCCCTGCACCAAATTGCAAAAATATAGGACTTCCAGTGAAAAGAGGCAGGGTTGTGAGGCTTGTAAAACATCACCTGAGCGGAGCTCCTCTAAACACGTCCTCACAACGTTATGACGTGACCAGAAGCCCTCATATGTCACAACACTTAAAATCCCTGTTGTATAGGGGAACAGGTTAGTTCATTTGAAATCTTGAGGAGGTTGGAGAACTCTGTGATGATACTGACTATTTGTAATGTTGCCCTGCCACTGGTTGACATTAAGCAGTATTAAAATCTGGTTGTTAGTCTTCAGAGCTTCAATAACCAAAGGCAAAGCACACATAAGTGTAGCATAAAAAACAACAGTGTGTTGCAATAAATGTACAGGTCTGAAAATTCAAAAGCAGCTATCAAAGCAATTTTTAATCAGTTGGTCAAATCATTCAAAGCAGAAGACATGTACTGTAAGTTTGAAAGAAGTTTTACAAGCATATTGTAATCCAAAGGCAAGTTCCCTGATACGGTCCATGTTTCATGGGAAGCTTCATCGGAATGGACAAGGAAATCTGAGTAAATATAGATCTGCTTGTGTCAAACACTTTAAATACTTTGAATTTTCAGAACTTTACATTTATCGCAACACACTGTTACTTTTTGTATTAGTCTTCCAAGCTTTACATGGTCAGGTCCCAGAATATTAAAAAAAAATGGATCCCTTATGACTCTACTAAGGATCAGGTGGGTTTCTCAAGCAGGGCATTTCAAAATGCCATCAATAAAATCGATCAGAGTACAAATTACTTGGAACAGAGCATTTTTTGTGTGCAAGTCCAAAGTGTTGGAATGCTCTTCTACAGGATGTTAAGACTATTTCTGACCTATTGACATTTTGAAAGGCAGTAAAGACTTTTTGATTCCAAATTGCCTACTCAGAGTACTCTGTTTCATTAGGTCTTCTGTTATTATAATGGATGGAAATTGTATATGTTTGGTAAAGAAGAGGTTGTATGTATTTAAGGTTTGATATATTTTACTTTGTTTTATGTTATGTATTTATTTGGTTATTTTATGAACTGTGTTTTGTTAATATTTGTTGTAATCCATGCTGAATGCTTTGGGTGATAGAAGTGGGATATAAATCTAAATAAATAAAATAAAGTTGGATGAGCAGTTAAAATGTTATAGGGGTGGGGCAGATACAGAACACAGTCACCATCTTATAAGACTAGTCGCCCTCCCGGAAACTAAGCTAACAATAGAATTATTTCACCTCTTCCATTACTAACCAGTTTAGCCTAGGACTATATATACATTGTATACCATGCAGCATGTTAAAAAAAGTGCATGACAAGTGCATCCTGACCCACTAACATTTTTCTCAACTCACTTTTATGTTCTAACTCAAAGGTTAAATTCCATAGTGTTAGAGACCACATTTCCCATCAAAAAACATCCTGGAATGGAGTTGTGAGGTCACTGTAGAATGGGATGGAGGATCTTATATAGTACACTGCAAAGGCCAAACCTCATATTGTAGTCTCCGACAGTTCTTTAAAGAAGAAGAGATTAGCCAAACACTCGTTACATTTAATGCATCATTATATTATCAGTTTTCCAGCAAATAACACTGTAGATTTTTACACAATGTAAATGAGGCAAATGTGTTACAAAGGATTTAAATGTGTCAGAATTTCCTCAAATAAGACCAGAAGTACTAAGCATTTTCCCATACATACAAAATTGAAGAAATCCTTTAGTACATCTGACCCATACCAAGGTACACAAATTTCCAACTGCATCTGGTCAGCTCTTTGGAAAAGGGCTCATCTGTCAACTCTCAAGTCCAGAAATTGGCTGCAAGATATTGTGACGATGACAAGGAGAGTACAGAAACTGCAGAGACGGATTGTCAAGACCTAATATAAGACACAAGATGGACTGTGATCTCAAGTCAATCAAAACTGTTTATACAGAGCACAGCTGTGGAATAAAGTAAGCCCTTGCCAGTGGTCAACAGTATGTCAATTTTCCCTGGTGATGGACAAAAAACTGTTAATGTAAAAGCAAACCAATGAACTGAATTCAAGAACCTCCAGGTCATGGTGCTGGCTAGCTAGAGATTTGGGATGTGGGAATTTAGATGGACATATATACAGCTTTCAGTATCAATACCCAGCAAAAATCTTTCCTTAATACAGTTGACAGATGAACGTGTGACATAGATACTGGAATGTGGACTCAAGGAAGGTTTTTAAAAACAGGACGCATACCCTAATAATGTGCACAACTTTTAGTTTTAGAGATCTGCAATGAAAATTAGAAGAAACAATAGGAGAAAATAGAAGTTAGCTAGTAGTACTTCTGCTTTAAGTTTGTTGCAAAAGGGAGGAAAGGGTGAATATTTTCTCCCACAATATATTTTTTAAACCAAACTATATTATCCTGAACTGATAGGACAGCTATGAGGTTACAAACACTCATTGTATTATTTATTTATTTGATTTATATTCCACCTTTCAGGCTATTTCACCCTTCACAGCAGATTACATTTAGGTACTGTAGGTATTACCCTATCTCCAGCAGGCTCACAATTTTAGGGACTCATTCAGTAAGCTGTGGGAAGAATACCACAGGAGTCACAAAACCATGGTAATTGGCCCTAGCACTTCGTGATTCCCACATTTTTCCTTGTGGTTAAATACTGCAGGAAAAAATACCACGGTATAAAAGTCTCCAAATAACGCATGGTTGCAGCCCCAGGACTGTGGCCAATGGCCCCAAGTCAGCCCTCCCCACGGAAAGTCTGGGTCTCCATAGATCTCCTGCTGCCCCCCACCCGGAGGCGGCCGGTTATCAAAATATTTTAAAAAATGAATTTTAGAAATCAGTACCAGGCCCTGTATCCTGCCCCACTACCCCTCTCCTTCAATCAAAAAATCTTGGCCCTGGAGGTTGGAACCCCATCCTAGAGGGTGCTCCAGGCCCCCATTAGATCACAATGGTGCTGTTGGTAACAGAGGGAGACAGCCTGAACCCAAAAAAAGAGCCATAGGCAGTGGGTTTACAGCTGAAAGAGATTCTGGAAGACAGACTGGCCGAAGCTGCTGTCTCATTGGCCAACCCTGTCCAGACAGTAGTGAGAGGCAAAAGTGTCGAGAGAACTCCACGTGACAACCTTGCAGATCTCGTCCATGGGGACCGCTCTCAAGTGCGCCACTGAGGTTGTTATGGCTCTAACTGAATGAGCCTTGAAATGGCCCCCATGATGCAGTCCCATCTGCCAGCCAGTTGGACAAGGTCTACTTAGCAACCACAACTCCCAACCTATTCCTGTCAAAAGAGATGAAGAGTTGCGTAGACTGCCTATGGCCTGCCGTTCACTCCAAGTAGAAGGCTAAGGCTGTCTTGCAATCCAGACTGTGCAGAGCCCGTTCGCCTTGGTACAAATGAGGCTTGGGGAAAAAAGGGCAGGATGATTGACTAGTTAAGATGGAAATCCTTCACCACCTTAGGCAGGAATTCAGGGTGCATGCGCAGAACCACCCTATCATGGAAGAACTTTGTGTAGGGTGGATATGTCACCAAGGCTTGAACTCACCGACTCTGCCCGATGATGTGAATGTGACCAAAAATATGACCTTCCAGCTCAGGTACTTGAGGTCACAAGAACACAGCAGCTCGAAAGGAGCTTTCATAAGCTGAGCCAACACCACATTGAGGTCCCAGGACAAAGCGGGAGGGCCGCAGGGGAGGCTTCAACTGCAGCAGACCCCGCATAAAGCTACCCACTATTGGCTGTACAGAAATGGGCAAACCATCCACACCTTAGTGGTAGGCATCAATTGCACTCAGGTGTACCCTAATGGAGTTGGTCTTTAAGCCAGCACCCGAAAGATGCAGGAAGTAGTCAAACAGTTTTGGTGTGGAGCAGGAGAATGGGTCCAAGCTGTAGTCCTCACACCACACAGAAACCTCCTCCACTTTAGGCCATAAGACTTGCTAGTGGAAGGCTTCCTGGAAGCCACCAGGACCTGAGACTGAATTAACATTTCAACATCCAGGCCATCAGGGACAAGGCCCTGAGGTTGAGATGGCACAGCCTGCCCTGATTCTACGTGATGAAGTCTGGGGAAGTCCCCAGAGGAAAAGATCCCGCAGGAGCGGGAACCTGATCTGCCTCGGCCAATGAGGGGCTATGAGGATCATGGTTCCCCCTGTCCCGTTGGAGCTTCAGGAGAGTCTTCATCACCAGAGGATGTGGAGGATATGCTTACAGAAGGCTCTTGCCCCAATGGTGGGCAAAGGCATCAGAGGCTGGTTTGCCATCCCCCCTGTACAGGGAGCAGAACTGGTCCACCTTCATGTTGCAGGGGGATGCGAAGAGATCCACATCCGGGGTGCCCCAGAGATGGAAGATTCGATCTGCCATCTCCTGATTCAGGGACCACTCGTGGGGTCAGAAGGCCCGACTCAGCCTGTCCACCACCACATTCTCCGTTCCGGCTAGATACAAGGCTCGGAGCACCATACTCTGGGACAGAGCCCATGTCCGAATCTGAACTGTTTCCTGGCACAGGAGGAATGACCTCGTTCCTCCCTGCTTATTGATGTACCACATCGCCACCTTCGTGTTGTTCTGGATCAGGACCACTTTGTTGGTCAGCTGATCTCTGAATGCCCAGAGCGCAAATGGGATCGTGCGGAGCTCCAGGAAGTTTATTAGACACTGTGCTTCCTGGGTGGATCATAGATTCTGTTTACAGAGTCCCTCCACATGGGCACACCACCCCAGGGTGGATGCATCCATAGTGAACATAATCTGAATAGGGGGAGACTGAAAAAGAACCCCCTGCTCCAAATTGGGCAGACTCTCCCACCACGACAAGGAGTCCCAGTGAGGCAAAATAACACGGAAGTGAACATTGAGGTCAGGGTAGCCTGCTGCCACTGGGACTGCAAGGTCCATTGACCTCTGCGCATATGTAAGCAAGCGAAGGGCCTAACATGGACGTTTGTGACCATGTGACTCAGGAGCTGTGGCATGCGGTGAGCCGAGACCTGCCGGCTCTGTTGGACCACTCCCGCAAGGGACGCCAGCGTGAATGCCCGATCATGGGGAAGAAAAGCTCTGGCTTGAGCAGTGTCCAACTGGACGCCGATGAAGCTTAACTGAGGCGACAGAACAAGCTGAGACTTCGGGTAGTTGATAACAAATCCCAGGGATTCCAATACTCGAACAGTCAAATGCAGGGATCGGAGTGCTCCCTCCTGGGTGGTGCTTTTGACCAGCCAATCATCCAGGTAGGGAAACGCCTACACCCCAGTCTGCGGAGGTGTGCATCCACCACGGCCAGACACTTGATGAAGATCATTCGGCCAAGGCAAGGCTGAAGGGCAACACCCTGTACTGGAAATGCCACTCGCCCATGACAAACCGGAAATACTTCCTGTGATCACGCAAGATCTCGATGTGTGTGTATGCATTGTTTAAATTGAGGGAGCAAAGCCAGTCCCCGCTTTGCAGGAGGGGAATCAGAGTGCCCAGAGAGACCATCTTGAATTTTTCTGTTTTTAGAAACGTGTACAAGGCTCTCAAGTCCAGAATAAGACAGAGTCTCCTAGTTTTCTTTGGAATCAGGAAATATCAGAAGTAGAACCTCTGTCACTGCTGCTGCAGCAGAACGGGCTCAACTACCCTGGCCTTTTTGAGGATGGAGAGCTCCGTCAGAGGTTTTTCCTGATGTGTGGACAGATGAGAGTCCAACAAGACACCCAGGAAGTTCAGTGAATACCAACATAGAGGGCACAGGCTCCGGCACCAGTGGGTCCAGCAGTTTGATGCCCTTCAGGGCTCGAACAACTGCCACTTGCACCCTGCATTCCAACTTCTCCTGAAAATCCGCCGAAGACAGGCTGGATCTCCCCCGGAGCCCTGAGGGAGATTGGTGCCCGGCACTGGAGGGAAACGCCTGGGACTTCCAGGTTCGATGAAGGGTGGTGCCTCCTCATAACGGGGTCGCTTCGGGGGCATCACAGCAGGCGCCAGTGCTGACCTGAGCCCGGTACAGTGCAAAGACAAAGACTGGTGGCGATGCTTCCTGGATTTCCCACAGTGCTCAGCCTGGTCTTTCCCCAGTGTTGAGGAGGAAGGAGATGATCCAGAAGTCCATAAGCGAGAAGAAACTGATGAAGGCCAATCCCCGGCACCCCTCTCCACTGAGGGTCCCTGTGGAGAGGTGGACATTGAAGGCTCTGTGTTGATGCCCCCCGACACCAGAGTCGAGGGTTCGGATTTCTTCAACCCGAAAAGCTTCTCTATTTTATCCAAGTGGGTGCGCCCGCCCTTGGGAGTCATCTGGTCACAAAAATGACACCCCCGAACATCATGCGATGCCCCCAGGCAAAGGTGCCCTGGGGGCACCGACGAAAACCCGACACTATAAGGTGATGACCTGGCGAGCGGTCGATGACCGGCAGATCCCAATGGAAACACTACTGGGAACTGAACACACAGAGCGAAGAAAACTTACTGTGCTGCCCAACTCGAGGGGAAGGAGAGGGAACAAGCGCAGGAAAGTTGTAAAATCGACCAAGAAAAAGCTTTCAAAAAACCTAGAGCACAAGCTCCACAATTGCAAGATGTCTGCGCCGCAGAAAAAGAAGAGACTGAAGAGGGTCCTCGTGTAGATGCGTGGTTAGTGGCATGCTCAGTGTGCCAGTCAAAGTTTCTAGAAACTTTAACATATGTTTTCCATGCTGGGCTCCATCCGATGATGTCACCCATGTGTGAGGACTACCATCCTGCTTGTCATAGGAGAAATAAATGTTCCCTATTTACTTGTTCCACCCAACTTATGATTGCCTTCCTTGTGCCCAAGTCAGAGGAGCAGAGGAAGCAAGAACAGGTGCATACATTTTTTTTTAATGCAAGTTTATCCCTTCTGCTTTGGCAATGGTCATTAGCTCATCATATCATATTTTTCAGTGAGGTTGGGGCAAGACACTAAGATATTATCTAGGTTCTCCAAGGACTGTTCTAATCTCATAACTCAGACCCTGCTCTTATATCCCAGCCAAAGAGACCACAAATGATATACCAGTTTATTCAGTGTGACCAAGTGCACACAAGGGCTACAACCAGTCTCTCCTTGGGACCTTTCATGAACTCCCACCCTGCTTTTTTCTGAGCAGGAGGTTTAATCCCACTGCTTTGGCAGTGGGATTAGGGGGCACTTCATGAAGTTAGCATGTGGCACATTTAAAACTAATCGGAGAAAGTTCTTTTTCACTCAACGCACAATTACACTCTGGAATTTGTTGCCAGAGGATGTGGTTAGTGCAGTTAGTATAGCTGTGTTTAAAAAAGGATTGGATACGTTCTTGGAGGAGAAGTCCATTACCTGCTATTAAGTTCACTTAGAGAATAGCCACTGCCATTAGCAATGGTTACATGGAATAGACTTAGTTTTTGGGTACTTGCCAGGTTCTTATGGCCTGGATTGGCCACTGTTGGAAACAGGATGCTGGGCCTGATGGACCTATACTATAGCTATACTAACTGCACTAACCACATCCTCTGGCAAAATTCCAGAGTTTAATTGTGCATTGAGTGAAAAAGAACTTTCTCCATGCGCAAGAATGGCTCTATGGCTATTGTGTACAGCTGTCCCGCCAGGGAGCACCCTTGACGGTCTTTCACCTGAATGACAGAGGTACTGCTAAGGATCAGGCACTCCACCTCACAAACTGGGGGCCGAACCTGAATGCCTGCAGGGTTCCCATGAAGTAACCATTATCTAATGTATCGAAGCCTTCTCATGGTTGAGAGACAAAAAGGCCATCAATAGGCCAGATCTACTAGCTAAGTGTATTAAATCTTGGAGCAAAAATATTATTAAAAAGTCTGGCCAGGACCATGTAGATCTGGTCTGGATGGATCACCTCTGCCAACACAAACACCAGCCGCAGGGACATTTGGCTTGGTCTTATAGTCCATGCAAAGCAGGGAGACCGGGCAGAAGTTTTGTATATACCGTGGGTCTCCTCCCCTTGGGTAAGAGGGTCAACACTGCATGACAGCAGGAAAGGGGCAGCTGACTGGTCTTTAGAGCTTCAGCCAGAACTCACAAGAGATCAGGTCCCTGCACATCAAAAAAGTGACTAAAATATTCCATAGTTAACTCAGTGATGCTGGGAGACATCCCGTGTGGCATCCAGTTGAGGGCTTCTGTGAAGTCTGCCAGACCCAGAGGTTCCCCCAGCCAGCTCTTGTTAATCATGGGTAGCCCTTTCTACAGGGCTCGGCAGGCATTCAGATTGACTGGATCCAGCGAAAAGAGAGCGGAGAACTACTCTCAGGCTCTTGCCCTGATCTTCTCTGGCACCCTGAAGAGGGTCCCATCTGCAGCTGCTTCTTCTTCCCTCTCTTCATACTTGAGGCACAAACCCTGAACTTGGTCCATTGCATCAGGGTGACAATTTTCCAGATCAAGCACTAAACTATGCTTATCTATATATTCAGCAGTTTTGTTCTTTATGATAGTTTCTACCATTTTGCCTTGCACAGACATCAGATTCACTGGTCATCCCTTGATCCCTTGTTAAGAAACTGCATTAGTAACCATCGTCTTCAGGTCGCACAGATGATTTTTATGATAGTTTACAAATTTCAAATAGCAGGTCTGCAATTTAATTTTTCAGTTCTTTCAGCACTCTGGTATATATACCATTTCCAAGTGATTTGCTACTTTTTAGTTTGTCAATTTGCACTAGTACATCTTCCAGGTTCACCGAGATTTGTTTCAGCTCCTCTGAATCATCACCTTTTACTATCAGTTCTGGCACGAGTATCTCTTACATCTTCCTCAGTGAAGACCGAAGCAAAGGATTAATTTAGTCTTTCTGCTATGGCTTTGTCATCCCCAAGTGCCCCTTTTGCTCCTTGATCATCTAATGGTGCAACTGACACCCTCACAGGCTTTTTACCTCAGATCTAACTGTAAATGTCTTTATTATGAGTTTTTGCTTCCGTGGCTAGATTCATTTCAAATTCCCTTTGCCTTCCTTATCAAGGCTTTGCATCTAACTTGCCAGTGCTTATGTTCTTTTAGCTATTATAGCCTCTCTCTCACCTCACCTTTTAACCATGCTGGTAGTCATTTAGCCTGCCTTCCACCTTTTCTAAGGCATGGAATAAATTTATTTTTATTTTATTTATATTTCCACTTTTATATCCCACTTTTTGGCACTTCAAAGTTCATGTACTGTAGGTATTTCCCTATCCCCAGAGGAAATATCATCTAAGTTTGTACCTAGGGCAAAGAAGGGTAAAGTGACTTGCACAAGATCAAGCAGTGGGATTTGAACCCTGGTTTCCCTGATTCAAAGCCCACTGCTCTAACCACTAGGCTACGCCCCACTGGTCTGGGCTTTCAAAATGGTATTTTGAACAGTGAGCATGCCTAGAATAAACTCTTAACCTTTGCAACTGCTACTTTTCAGTATTTTCCTAACCATTTTCTTAATTTTATCGTAGTTACCTTTTTGAAAGTTAAATGCTGTCGCAATAGATTTCTTTAGTGTCCTCCCTGCAGTTATTAAGTCAAATTTGATCATGTGTGATCACTATTGCCAAGTCGCTCCAACACGGTTATCTCTCGCACCAAATCCTGTGTTCCATTAAGGACTAGGTCTAAAATAGTTTTTCTTCTTGTTGGTTCTTGTACCAACTGCTCCATGAAGCAGTCATTTATTTCGTCTAGGAACTTTACCTCTCTAGCATGTCCTAATGTGACATTAACCCTGTCAATACTAGGGTAAATTGAAATCACCCATTATAATTGTAACTTCCCTAATTTCTTTTAGCATTTTATTGTCTATTTGTTCATTCTGGCCAGGTGGACAGTAATATACCCCCACTGCTATTTTATTCCTTTTTTCAACAGGAATTTCTATGCATAAAGAATCTACATTGCATTTTGTTTCCTGCAAAACTTTTATCCTGTTTGACTCAATGCCATCTTTAATATATAGTGCCACCCTTCTACCAATTTGATCCATGCTATCATTTTGATATCATTTATACCCTGGTATCCTCTTCATCCAATGCTATACACTCTACTCTCCCATCTTATTTTTTAGACTTCTAGCATTTGTATACAGACATTTCAAAGTTTTGTTTGTATTAATATCCTGCTTATCAGTTGATAGGAGTAATTTGCAGTCTTTCAGCTGTCTGCTCCTTACTTAAAGGCACCTGGTTCACTTTAGCTATTATTATAAACTCTTAGGGATGCCATAATTCCCAGGTTCTCTCAGTATCTTTTCAAAGATACATGATTCCGAACCATATACTTCTGAGCGACTGTCAGCTCTCCCCTATCTAGTTTAAAAACTGCTATATTTCCTTTTGAAAGGTTAGTGCCAGCAGCCTGATTCCACTCTGGTTAAGGTGAAGCCCATCCTTTGGAAAAGGCCCCTTCTTCCCCAAAATCATGCCCAGTTCCTAACAAACCTAAAACCCTCTTCCCTGCACCATTGTCCCATCCACGCATTGAGACTCTGGAGCTCTGCACATGGAAAGGGGAGTACTTCTGAGAATGCTACCCTGGAGATTCTGGATTTCAACTTTCTACCTAAATTCGGCTTCCAGAATCTCCCTCCTGCACTTTTCTATGCCATTGGTACCCATATGTACCAAGACAGCTGGCTTCTCCCCAACACTATCTAAAATCATAACTATGTGACATGTGAAGTCTGCCACCTTCATACCAGGCAGGCAAATTAACCAAGTGATACTCATGTCCACCAGCCACCCAGTTATTAATCTTCCTAATAATTAAATCACCAACCACAATGGCCATTCTAACATTTCTCTTTTGGGGACATACTCCTGGAAACCTATCCCTAGTGCGAGAGGATACACCATCTTGAAGGGCAGGTCCTAGCTATAGGTTTGCTTCTTGTCTCACCAAGGTGATGCTCTCCTTCCAGATGACCTTTTTCCTCCAAGGGAACACAGAGGCTGCCAGATTGCAGGTGGGATTTCTCTCCTATGTCCTTGAAGGTCTCCTCTGAATACTTCTCTGTCTTCTTTAGCTCCTCCAGGTCTGCCATTCTAGCCTTCAGAGATCAGACTCGTTCTCTGAGGGCTAGGAGCTCTTTGCACCTAGTGCACACATACAACCTCTCACCAACTGGGAAGATAATCATATATGTGGCATTCAGTGAAAAAGACTGGAAAGCCTGCCTCTCACTTCTGGACAAATTTCTGCAACTTAATTTTGTTGATTTGTTACAGAGTTAAAATTTCTAAGGGAGTAGGGATGTAAAGCTAATCTAAAATAGTTTTAGTCTATTGATTTATTTTATATTTGTCTGACAATGACCCTCAAAACACTACAGTTAATCTAGTTATATATACCTAGTTACCCACCTTATTTACTCTTGTTTTGAATTAAATTCCTTCTGAATAAAATCAGTAGTAAATCTATAGTAAGGAACTTTTCAGGTGCGTGCTTCTGGTCCTCTTCTGCTGCAAGGGGTGTGGGGCCTCTGGAAGCTGGGACTGTGAAGCCTAAAGCCTGGATCATTCATGGTGACCTCTGCAGTCCTCTCCTAGAGGCTGTTGGATAATATATGCAGATGAACCTTCTGGTCCTCTTCTGGTGCCTTGAAGAGGAGCATGGGAATCGAGAAGCCAATGGACTCCATAACAGTCTGCAGCCCTCATTCCTAGATCTACCTTTCATACTATCACTCACCTCTCTCCCCTGCCTGCTTGAATTGTAGCCTAGGATCATTCTCAATTCTCTCCCTCCTGGGAGAAAAATCTGGGCCTGAGGTTCCCTCCCTGGCCTGCCTTTGGGGGCCTCTGCCTTCCCCCTTCCTTGGGGCTATGGCCTCAACTGTGTCCCAAACCAATAAAAAATACAGGGCTAGGGACCGAGAGAAAAGAATGTGGGGGCAAAGGCTCAATTGGAGGTGGGTGTAAAGATACGATTAGATAGAATCAGGGTTTCCACTGCCTCACAAGGATAGATAGCAATTGGGGGATTTCGCTTTTTTAGCTCAGAGCGAGTCCTTTGCTAGAGGAGATCCTCCTTCTGTGTGTTTGGGGGGGGGGGGGTTCTTGTTTTGCTGGGGCACACTCTCCACTTGCTATGCCTCCTGGAAGACCCACAAGTCCCCTACATCCTGATGGTTGTTCTTCAAGTGGTCCAGGTTTATTCCCTGGGCCGTGGCCTGGCTCCCCATCTTGATCACTGGAAGTAGAAGCTTGGGGCCTGTCCCCCTTGCCCACAACCTCCATGGGCTCTGTCGCTTCTGCAATTAGTAGTGGACCCAGGCGAATTGGAGGGGGTATCCCGATTACCTCCACAATGGGGTGGGGGAATGCTGTCCCTTCCAAGGGAAAGGGGACAAAGAGAAAGGGGGAGGGGGGGCAGAGGGTTTAGCTAAAAGACCATACAGCCTTTGCCACTCCTCCTTTGCGTTCAGAGGTTTGGGTACTTTGGTCTGTGTTCTGCCAGAACTTCACAAGCTGAATTGTTTGACCAGCTTGTATCCCAGAAGAAGCATATGGACGAGTACTGGTGGGGGGTCTCTCATCATCACTTCCACCTTGGGTCCCTTAACCTGAGGAACTGTAACTTTTGGGGAAGGGGAGGGTTCTTCACCTCCATCTCTTCAGGAGGTGTCAATTCCTTCAATCCTAAACTAGCCAATACTTGTGAGGGGTGGGGGGGGATGTTCAGATGTTCATTCACCCTCCTGCAGGGGTACCAGAATCTTTTTCTCAGGCAATGAGGCAGGGAGGGTGGTCTTGACAGGGGTCCCTACATCTTTCCCTGCAGGGTCCATCCCCTAATCTGCTAGTTACTTGCAGACTAGTTGGGTGACAGGGTTTGCATCTTGGGCTTCAGCTGGTGATGATGAGAGCTCTGGTTCATGTCCTTCTGCTTGGGATCAGGGTTACCAGCCAGGGGAGACCTGCTTGCAGCTTCACAGGCGCTCTTTTTTTTCCCTCTTGGCTTTTCTCCTGGGGGCAGCATTAGAGCTGGTGGTGAATGGCTTGGGTTCAGCAGGAATGTTGGTGGCTTCTAGTCAGAAAGCTCTGTTGTTAAAGCTGGTATTTAGCAATCTGTAGTTATTTAGAATAGTTGTGGGTGGATTCTTGGACCAGTGGCAGATGACCACGCCCTCAGGGGAAATCCCGAGAGGGCCCACTGGTCAGGCTTAGTGTAGGAGACAGACGCACACTAGTTCTTTTATTAGACAATATAGTAAACCACCAAAGGTGGCAGTAGTGAGCTGGAAGTGCCCGGCTGGGCTGTAGTCCCTCAGGTTCTGGAACAGCGATCCCAAGGTGGCTGAGCTGTAGAGAAACTAAGAAAGTGAGTAGGGAAAGCATGCGGCGTTCAGGAACAAGTCCTTGATGGTAAGAACATAAGAAATTGCCATGCTGGGTCAAACCAAGGGTCCATCAAGCCCAGCATCCTGTTTCGAACAGAGGCCAAACCAGGCCACAAGAACCTGGCAATTAGCCAAACACTAAGAAGATCCCATGCTACTGATGCAATTAACACTCTCACAATAGTCTCTTAAGGCAGCCCAGGAGTTGGTATACATTAGGCCCTAGAGGAGCGAGTACCTGGTTCCAGGGAACGCTCTGAGAGATAGATAAAGACTCACTGATATTAAGCAACAAAGACTTCTTAGAAGCAATATATTAAACCACCAAAGGTGGTAATAGTGAGCTGGAAGCGCCCGGCTGGGCTGTAGTCCCTCAAGTATTGAAATAGCAATCTCAGGGTGGCTGAGCTGTAGAGAAACCAAGAAAGTGAGTAGGCAGTATATGCAGAGTTCTGGAACAAGTCCTTGAAGGTAACACTCACACAATAGTCTCTTGAGGCAGCCCAGGAGATGGTATGTATTAGGCCCTCGAGGAGCAAGTACCTGGACCCAGGGAAAGCTCTGAAAGATAGATGGAAAGTCACTAATGTTGTAAGCAGCGATGACTTCTTAGCAGAAGTGGTATTCAGGAGCAAGTCCGGGATGTGGGCCCTCGAGGAGCAAGTACCGGTTCCAGACTGCGACCTGCAAAGAAAAAGAGAGAGCGAGTACCTCTAGTGAAGTCCGAGGAGGCAGAGAAAAAGAGAGAGCAGGTACCTCTAGTGAAGTCCGAGGAGGCAGAGTAGCTGGGTTTGTGGAGAGTGAATCCCATCCGCAGCGACCAGAGGAAGCGAACCCTTGCTAACTCATCTTGTTAGCGAAAACTGAGACCTTAAATATCTGGAGCTGGTGGTGTCATCTCAGGGGGACACCCCTGAGATTCGCGCCAACGCTGGTACATAGTTGGGCCGCGCATGCGCACCCTTAGGCATCTGGTCAACATGGCGGCTTGCAGTGTCGAGCCGGTCCGGGAACGCCGGAGGAGGACGGCCTGGAGACGCTGCAGCAGCTAGCCTGCAGCTAGCCTTCCATCAACCCCGAAGGGAGTCGCCAACGAGGTAAGGTGGGCGGAGCAGAGACGTCAGACAGTGACGGACACAACACTTCTGCAGCCACGTCAGTGTTTGAGGTGGTATGGAGCACCTCGTGTGGGACAGGATGGATGACGCACCTCCCAGAGCTGATGGCGATGCTGCTGCACCTCTAGTTCCCATGTCACAGCCTGGAGGGACCTTGTTGGCAGGTCCTGAGGATGGTGGCATGGGTGCTAAGTCCTGGCGGAGATTAAGTTGCCTCGCTCTAGTCTTGCTAGCCAACTTAGTGCACTGCCAATGCGTGTGCTCTGATGGCAATGGAAATACTTGACTTCCTCCACCATGTAATAGATTCTGCACTGGCCCTATTTGAAAGGGGACCAACACCTACCCATTCATGTACTCCCTGTTTTCAGGGAAGAATATCCAGACCTGCTGTCTGAAAGATGTTACATGTCTTAAATCTTTTTCTTTATAGCCCATGTGTAGTGCAGTGATCGGGGACTGGAACTCCCCAAAGCCTTGGAAGTGCTGCTTGATCAGGGCATCTGGAAGATAGGGTGGTACATTAGAAAGTACCACCCTTATACCCTGTCCCATGAGGGGCTCCACCTGGTGGAACACATTGTCCCCCATCAAGCCCTCCTCCACCGCCTTGTTGACCATAGCGAAAGTACAGATAAAGAGAACAGCTGAGATGACAATAATAAGGCCTCACACTTTGACCTGGGCAGAGGTGTAATCATTTATATCCGAGGAGGCTAGCATGGGGCACTAAATGCCGTGTTTAAGGGACAGGCCCGATTCTCCTCTGGCTGCAGAGGAGGACACATCAATGATTGGGTTGGCAAGGGGTCTAGAGGGGGGTGGAGCAGTGGCTGCCGCAACAGAGCTTGGCTTCCTCCTTCCGGGGAGGGGGCATCTCTCTTCTTACAACATGTCAGCTCTACACCCACGTCTGTAGGTGCCGGAGTGGGGGGTGCTCTTCCTTCCTTATGTCTGTTCTGCATCTACTCTTGTTGAAATGGGGGCTGTTCCCCACTCACTCTGTTCCTTGCAAGAAAGATGCAAGTACAACGTCCGATTTCACCCTCCTCTTCTGGGAGGATGTTTCGCCAGGCAAGGCTGTCCCTTCAGAGTGGGGTGGTTCTAAGTTTTCCTCTTCTGCTTGCCAGGGGTTTTCCTCTTCTTGCCTGCAGGATGACACAGTTCCCTATTGTGAAGGGGGGGTGGTCCCTCGCTCGCTGTGTCTGGAGGCTATATATTTTCTCGGGACATGCATCTTTTTTGCTCTCTCAGTGGTGGTCCCACTGGGTGGGTTTAGTACTAGCAGATCACCTTCCTTTCCCACCCAGCTGCAGCGTGACTTAAATTAGCTGGGTCCCCTCCCGAATTTCCTACAGCGATGTCCCGTTTGGCTATACTGATGGGATGGTTGGGAGTAGGGGCTGGGTAGTGTTCGTGTCTTCTCTTGCAGGCCGATACAGTACAGTGCGTGCATGCACTGTTAGCCCGCGATTGGCCACAAGTTTGACGCGCTATTTTTACCCCTTATACAATAAGGGATAATAGTGCGTCAAACACGCAGCCAAACCCCCCCGAAACTAATAACGCCTGCAACATGCAAATGCATGTTGATGGGCCTATTAGTTATTCCCACGCGATACAGAAAGTAAAATGTGCAGCCAAGCCGCACATTTTACTTTCAGAAATTAACGCCTGCCCAAAGGATGGCGTTAATTTCTGCCGGCACTGGGAAAGTGTACAGAAAAGCAAAAAAAAATGCTTGTCTGTACACCCTCCGACTTAATATCATAGCGATTATTAAGTCGGAGGCCCCAAAATTTAAAAAAAAATTTAAAAAAATATTTAATTGGCCGGCGGCCTACGGGTCGGAAGACGGACGCTCAATTATGCTGGCGTCCATTTTCCAAACCCGTGGCTGTCGGCGGGTTTGAGAACCGACGCCGGTAAAATTGAGCGTGGGCTGTCAAACCTGCTGACAGCTGCTGCTCCTGTCAAAAAGGAGACGCTAGGGACGTGCTAGTTTCCCTAGCGCTTCCTTTTACCGCGGGCCCTCATTTGCATACTCAATTGCGCGCTCGCCTCAGAGCGCCAGCTCTCCCGCAAATTTTACCGTATCAGCCTGTTGGTAATGGGGATTCCACGCTAGTATAAGGCAGTGAAGCTAGAGCTCTCGCCTCAGACCCTAGTTCTGGGGTGGAATGAGTCCCGCCTTGGGCACTAGTTCTGGGGCAAGGGGGAATGTGCTGAAAAACACCTTGGTACATGATTAGTTTTGCAACAGTAAGCATTAACTTCAAATGAAGAGTCCAGAAAAATGGGGGCAATTAATGAGAGGGAAACCTAAAAAGAAATAAGATGTCTGTAGCCAATAATAAAATGGGGAAATTAAACTAGGGTGACCAACTGCCCAGTTTTCAACCAGACAGCCCGCTTTTGCAGCCTGTTGTAGTGTTACAAGGGTAACCGGACACCGTAAAACCCGGTCAGACAAGACCAGGGGGCCAATTAGTGGTGGCAGTCTGGCAGCGCTCCAATCACCTGCCTGTTTTAAGGGCTTGGTTGACTCGCCTTCTCCTCTGCCTCTCCCAGAGCTGTGCGGCACTTGTTTCTACTTCATGCTGTCCTCCTGGAGGTCACAGAGGAAGAGGAGCGTCGAACTGAGTCCCAAAGTCAGGCAGGAAGAATCTGCCTAGGAAACAATCTATACTCCATTTAAAAGGGAAAAGGGGGAAGAGGGCTGCGTCCAGCTCCCCCACGCCCCCTCCCCTTTCAAGTGTCCGGTTCTACTCCATGGAAAAGTTGGCAACCCTAAATTAAACTCCCGAGAGAGGGAGGGAGGGGTTCACCTCGCTTTCTTTTTCCCTGAGCACTCTTACTTTCTTACTTCAAGGGGGGGGGAGGGACGACACGCTTTTCCTTTAGAGAATTAACAGGGAAAAAGAGAAATTAAGAAAAAAAAAACTCCTCTGTGCTCTTTGCAGCAGAATACGGCAGGGGAAATCCAAAGGAAAACTAAGAGGCTTAATTAATTAGGCAGCCAGCAGCACCTGGGCTGTGCTGGTTCAGGTTGCCTATGAAAGACGGAGAAAAAAAAGAATCTAATGTGAGATGTGTAGTGAATAAAACAAAATAGTACAAGGATTAAACAAAAATCCATCTTAATGGAGGTTCTGTAACTGAAAGGGAGTGTAGCAGGAAGACGAGTCTAGGGTGCAAGAGGGGGAAATAACATTAACAGTTTTTGTTAGACGGGCTCCCTTAATTATTACCTGACCTGCTTTTGGGACTTGCCATCGCTCGTACTTTTGGCAGTGGAGTGGATTGTACAAAAGACAAGGGTATAAAAGTGAGGAGAGAATGGTGCTGCCCCTCCTTCACCGCTGCAGCAGTGCTTTTGGGGACAGCCCTATCTAGCTGGTGAAAAAAAAACAGAGGAGCTGATCCCCAAGCAGGGGGAAACTTGTTTTGTCCCGTCCCTATGCCCTGGAGGGGAGGTTGGTAAGCCCTGCAGCCTTTCTGCTCTCTCCTCTGCAGATTTGGCGAGGAGCAGGAATTGGACAGGTCCTAGCAGCTGTGCAAAGTCACCAACTTCTTAAATCACTTCACATCCATCCTACGGACAAAGGAATGGCAGCGCCAAACATCACTTTTCAGCATGGCTTTTATAGGTTTGCGATTTGGTTTTCAGGGACGTGCGAGAAAGGTTCCTAGTCGCTTGAGAGGCCTCAGTGGGTTAAGCCTCTGACAGGACGCCGCGTTGGTAACTTTGAGCTCCGCACTGTTCCCAGGCCCTTAGGGGGAGTCACTGTAGGTTCCCCTCGCCCCAGCACGGAAAAGTTGCAGACTTTTCCCCGCAGGCCGCTCTCTTGTTTTTGGCGCTGGAAAGCTCTGCCAGCAAACTACAATGCTTCTCCTTGTCAGCTGTCCCCGTTCTGCTTTAAACGCCGGCAATAGAAATGAAATTTGTGCAAACGCCCTCCTCTTCGGAGAGGCGGGGTTTGCCTTGAAAGACAGCGACGATTTTTCCTCTCGCTCGCTCTTTTGAAAGACTTCACCACCACGCGTTTGTCTGAGCTCGCGTCTCTCTCTCTCTCTGTGTGTGTGGGGGTGGGGGTGGTTTGGGCTGCGTTCGGGGCGCATGCGCCGGTTTCCTGCGGGTGTGCGCTCGCGCCCTGGAACCCCCGCGGAGGGAGAGGGAGTGAGGGTGCCTGTGCGTTTCTTGCTGTCTGACCGTTGTTTTTGCTTTCCCTCCCGCGGAAGGCGGCAGGTGGCGGAGCCCCAATGCGGGAAGATGCAGGCGGCGGAGCGAGGGGAGGTGCAGGAGTGGCTCTCCGAATTTAAGGTAACCCTTTTTTTTTTTTAAATATATGTATTCAATTGCCCCCGGGGGGGAGGCGAGGCTGAGGGCAGAAGCTAAACCTGCCATGCCCACTCCTGCGCTCGGTCCGCCCCTCTTCCCCCTTCTTTTCCTTTAGCAAGATTTGTTTTCCCTTTTTTCTTTATTTTCTAATGTTAGTTCCGCACTTCGCTGTTTTCTATCCTGTTCCGTTTTCTTTTCCTCCTTCCCCCTCCTTTCAGTTCTCAGTCAGTCTGCAGTCTGCTGTCAGTTGCGCTCTCCTCCATATGGTTTTGTCCGGTGATTCTTGTGATCACTGAAGCTGCGATTTAAAAAAGAGAGCCACATTGGAATTTTAGCTTTTTTGTTTTAGTTGAAAGAAAAAAAATCCCCCAGATATAAAGCAAAAATATAAAAAGAGTGCACATTAAAATAAAATGAATGGAGAGTCACTTGTTGACGGCGATGACATTTCTGTACTGAATCTGGGAGATCCTGCAAAAGTCTGTGTATTTTTACTCTCAAACTGGGCTTTTACTCTTTCAGTGAAATGCTACAAGACCTGGGGTTATATAACAGTTGATTTTCCATCTATGCATTCTCAATGTGTGTTGTGAATTAATAAACTACAATACAGCGAGACATTTTCCCATATATGCATACAATGTACACTGACAAAATTGATGTTGCATATTTCACATTGATACTGCCTCATTAAACACATATTTTAAATTATGAAGACGATAGAACTCCTTTAATTGGACTTTCCTTTATTTTATTTTTTGGTGAATATAAGCAAAACCTGAAAAACAAATCAGATGGCCTTTTTAAGGTTTCTGCTGGTGCAAAGGAGAACTAACTTTATTCAGGGATAAAGGTAACTTTATTCTGGGATAAATGTAACTTTAGGAAAATAACAAGATGCTAATACTTCCCTAAGTGAAAACATCTTAGAAAATTATTTTATTATTTTTGGGGAATTTTTTTTACATAGTCTATTTTGTTCTTTAATGTTATGCATGGTTCTCCTTCCAAATCATAGAGTTCAAAAGTCAAATGGTAATGGAAATCCTAGGCTTGCATTTATGAAAATCAGGGCTGACAAATGGGCTTTATAGAGGAGCCTGACTCTTAAACTATCAGTGTTTGTAGATGCTGAACTGTGAGAAGAAAATGTAGTTGTACAATAGAATGATTTACTTTAATTTTGGTGCCCTTGACATTTCTCTTAGTTGGGACAAAACGATATCCGAGTATGGGGCAAGAACAGTCTATCCATTACAGTGGGAAAGCAAGGGCAAAGCTAGAGACCTTAACATAGGGTCTGTTGCAGTAGCAGATAGAGAAAATGGGCAGGCTGGGTGGCACAGGAGGTCTTTATATTTGCCCTCAGTTTTAATTTCTGTGGTGGTTCTTGAAGTTTGAAAATAAATGTGAGAGAAAAATAAAATAAATAACCTCTCCTCCCCCTTTTTTCTACTGCTAAGCACTTTCCTCTGAGGCTGGTATGTGTTGAAGTTCTTCTCCAGTGTATAAGTCCCCTACCTCTAGTTTTTCACTGTTGGCTTCTGAAAAATAATTCTTGATGACCCTGTGCCCCAAGCCTTTTCTGCTTAAGTGATATCTCCCATTTCTTGATTTTTGATGCCCAAATCCTAATAAGAGAGGGCTACCTGCATTTGGAGAGAAATTATTGTGGTAGAGCCTAGTACCAAAGAGAATGGACCAAAACTTTTTATGACTCAAGTTTTTATTTAAAACTGCTTCAAGCATGAGTTCCAGTAGGCTTGTCATATCAGATAATCCCTCTTGGGATTATATCCATTGCTTGCTTTTCCTCTTGCTCAGATATTCTGGATTTGCATTCCTTTTGGTGTGCAGGCCGTGCTCTCCTCTTTTATTAACCAATCCTGAGATTTTAATAAAATAAAAGAAGAGATTTTGCTTTAAATTGTTTCTTGCATTTTGCAAGTTACAATAAACTGTAAAAAGAAAAATGTTTTATAAGGGTAAGCAAAGTTAAGCAAAGCAAGGAGAAATTTGAGGATGTGTGTGGGTAAGTGCAGGAAGGTGAAAGTGGTTGCTTTTAACTGATGGGAAAAGGTAATCCTCTCTTTATCACCTCCATCTTCCACATCCCATGTACTTAAAAAGAATGGAAAACCTTGCACATGAGTTAACTGCATTACTGTCTCCTGGTGCTTCCACTTCTGAAAGAGGTTTGTGTGTGCTGCAATAAAAGCATGCCTGTAATCCCCTGACATGATTTCCTCCCTGAACATAGTCATAAGAATCACTGCTGTTAAGAGAAAAAGATCATGTTTACACCAAATTGTATACATCTTATTGCACATTTCCTAGCAAATAGTAATGGTCCATTTCTCAATGATGGGTTAACAAGTAGTTTCTGAGGGTTTTCCTTTCCCTTGTTTTTATGTTAACCCTTAGTTATCTAGATGTTCCCATCAGCTATTTTTTTTTCTTGGGAATGAGTATCTTGTTTTGTTTTTGGCTCTGCAGTTTCCTCCTTCTCTTGTGGGCTCAGTTGTTTCCTCGTAGGCTATGGTACTGTGAACCTTCACTCACAGCTATCAGGTTTACTTTCTATTTTATAATCCACCCCCTCCCCCACCTAGCTTTGCCATAGCCTTCGATTTTGGCTCCTTCTGAAACCAAAGTCCAGCAGCTGCTGAGTGATCTTTATTTATTTATTATTTTTTTTTATATACCGACATTTGATCTCAATCGAGATATCACACCGGTTTACATTCAGGTACTGTAGGTATTACAATCTAAGTTTTGTAGCTGAGGAAATGGAGGATAAAGTGACTTGCCCAAGGTCACAAGGAGCGACAGCAGGACTTGAATGCTGGTCTCCTGGTTCATAGTCCACTGCTCTAACCACTAGGCTGTTCCTCCTCCTGATGGCTGAGGCTTCCAGATTCCCTTCCCCGAAGGGGTTATGAATGCTTCCTCTGCCGCATCCCGAGCCCCAGTCAGCCCAGAGAAAAGAAGACTGGCCCGGGAATCTGTCCTAGGTCTTCTGCACTCGATTACCTAGCACTGTCCTCTAGCTGGACTCTTTTTTTTTTTTTTTTTTTTCTTCTTAGTATGGCAGTATGCAAAGATAAAAAAGAGCAGTAGAGGAGAACATTGAATGGTATTATCCAGATAAACAAATTAATTCATTCCCAGAGAGTGTGCTTATTTTGTTTGATGTGTGCCTGTGTGTATATGGGGGGGCCTCAGTGGTTGTGGATGGGGTTCCCGCCACCCCTGTAAATCATGTTGTTTCTTTCTTACCAACCTGTGGTGGCTATCTACCATCTCCTGTGTTCCAGTTCATGCTTTATCAGAATCCTAGGTTTAGGTTGCCACACTATTAACTCTTGTCTTTCTGCACTGTTCTGAAGGCGTCCCTTTATATTTTGAGTTGTATATGTTATCCTTCCTTGTTGAGCAACCTGGTACATCAGCCCCTTGATAGTTCAGTATCCTCACTATATAGTCTATGAGCTGGTGTCTGTGAAATAATAATGTATGATGAAAATGTTAGTGTTTTTGTTTTGACCTCCTTTCCAAACACATGTAAGAATTCCTAGCTGTCAAATTCATGAGTAGTGCAAATTCTCCACCCCCTCCAACCCCACCAAACCTTCCATAACACAGACACATCTAAGAGTATTGTTTTGCCTTAGATTTTCAAAGAGTCAGTAGCATTATCAGTCTAAGGGAGGACTTTTCATCAATAACCTGCAAAGAAAAAAAACAGTGTGTTTCTGCATTTGTTTCAGACGCTACCTGAATCATCCATATCCAGCTATGCTCTCAATCTGACAGACAAAAGTTCTCTGGTTTCAGCGTTGTACAAGGTTATCCAGGAGCCACAAAGCGAGGTATGTACGCTACCAGCTTTGCATTGGAGGGTCTACAGCTGTTCCCACACCCCCCCTACCCTCCCTCCCCAAAAGTTCAGACTACCAGTAGATGTTAAGGTTAGACATGGAATTTGTGTACTCCTCTAATCAGCTTCTTTCCAGCATTAAGTGCAATGCAAGCAGTGTGTTCTGTTGGGTGGTTGATGGTGCACTGGTACCAGAGTCTGATTATGTAACACTGATCTTGATCTAGGAAAGGACAAGCATAATCTGTAGGGCTTGCCTATGCTGACGAAGCTTGTGGATGCATGTTTTAATTTAGGTTTGCAAAGAGTTTTGGAAGGCCTTGCTGAGGAGTTCCTGGGATTGCTTCTTTGTCAGCAGTAAGAAAGAGCATTGCATTGCTCCCCTTTTGATTTTTGGTTTTCTGTTCTGTATTTTGTGATGGATCAGAAATTGCACTTCTGTGACTGCATTACTCTACTGCATCATAGCAGTGACTGTGGTATAGGGCAAAGGGGGTTGGGGGCATCCCCTTTACGCACTGCCAGTGACAGCTAGCTCTAGCTTTGGTCTGTGCTCTGTAGATAATCCTCCTGCTTGCTATCTGTAGTGCATGTGCTTGAAAGAGAAATAGTAGGGAATTAAACAATGCAAATCTTGATTTTCTTAGCATCTAGACAGATGCATTCAGAACCAGTGGGGTTATGCACCTCTACCAGCAGATGGAGTTGGAGCAAACAGACGTCACAGTATATTTATATACTCCTGCAGTGACATCAGCCTGCCAGTATTCTCCATCTCCAGCAGATGGTAGATGTGCTTCGAAATTTAGAGGAGAATTAATTGGAGATTTGAGTTGCTCCGCTCTCCTGCGGTGATACCTAATAGTCCCTCCCCCAGCTGAGAATTCCTGAGGTGATTTCCATGGTCCCTCAGATGAGTACCTTGGTCCGATAGCTGGTTCTTCAGTCAGCATGGACTTAGCTGAATTAAACAGCTGAAAGGCAGCGGGTGCAGGAAGTTGAGTGTGGCGATGATGAAATATGCCCTCTCCCCCCGCAGCTGGAGACCGTCTCTATACTCAGCCAGGAAAGGCCGAGCTCAGGTAAGTTAAAAAAAAATAAAAAAAATTAATAATTAAATTTTTAAAAAGTCAGAAACAGAGTAGAGTGGTTGTTATAAGACTTCCTCCGGTCTCCGTCCTAGGCGTGCCGATCTGACGTTCGTTCCCACTTCCGTGGGGGTTAAGGGAACTGGAAAGCCTGGTAGGCTGATCATCCCAAGTGGACTGGCTTCCACTTTAAGCTTTTTTTCTGGGTGCAGTGAGGTAGGCCATGGCGGTGTTTTAGCATGCTTTTTTTCCTGTGCTTTCGGCTGCCCCCCCTCCCCCCCCCCCCATAATGTGCGCAAGTGCATTCGAATTGTGCGCCCAGTTTCTTTTGAGTGCGCTGCCTGTGCACATGTTCTGGCACATATTGGTTGTGCGCCCAGGTTTGGCGCGGTGACTGTGCTCTTGGTTTTGCAGCACATAAACTTGGGACGCCTAACTTTTGTGCGCATAAAGTTTGTGCTCCTAAATTTTTTCAGTTTAAACTCAGCTGGATGTACATTTTCAGTCGCCAGTTAAGCATACTGACAAACTAATGGTGCCGGTGGCTAAGAAACCTAAGCACCTTGCCCTCTGTGCTGCCTGTCATGTTTGGGCATCTTGGCCTGGAGTGCCCTCTAACTTGTGCCAACGCTGCTTAGAGGCTCAGGGAGAGTTATCTTCCTCTGATTTTACTAAGCCTGGTTCTTCCCAGCCTGATGATGGCCTGGTTAAGGACATGTCAGGAGGGACGCCTGACCTTGGAACTCTCTTGACTGCTTCCTCAGCAGGGGATGGCAGCTCAGCAGGCGCCTCACAAGTGCCTCCTGGTTGTGGCATGGATCCTTCTGCCTTTTCTTGGATAGAATTTTTTTTTTTTTTCAAGGATTGCAATCCTTCAGGCACAGTCCTCAGCCCCGTCCAATCCTGTCAGGTCAGATCCTTAGGTGGTTGCTTCTCCCGCTTCTGGTACTATGTTTAAGCACCGAAATACACCTCGATTAGCGGCAGGTATTCCCGACCGGAATCCTGATGGCACTGTTGATGAGGCAGATCCTGATTCTCTGGAGCAGTGGTTCTCAACCTTTTTTCGCTCGGGACACGCCTGACAGATGGTTCTCACATGTGTGACACACTGAACATGTGACCATCACGGGGCTATATGTAAAACACTTTGCATCACGGGAACCCCCTTGACCTCTAACAATGGATGCAGAGCAGAACTAGGGCATTACACATACAAAAAATATATTCTGGTTCTGATGACATCTCAGTAAAAGCAAAATAAACTCCCTTTACTACCAGGCACAATTGCCCTCCTTATGAAAAGGCAATAATTTAACACTAATGCATATCCTATTGAGAAAACACAACAAATAAGATTGATACAAATGCCTACATGCTAGTAAAATACCTCACCTGGGTCATACACATAACTGACCTTCACCAAGTACAGAAAAACCACAATTTATAAATATGGAGACAAACTGGAATGGAAAACCCAAAAAAGCCACTCTGCATGCAGTGCGAACCTGGAGAAATGGAAAGAGTAATACAACACCTAACATAGTCCCAGGATCTGCAATAATGCACAGAAACTAATCTGCATAAAGTTACACCTGCATTATGGAACACATAACAACCCTATCTATGAAAAGGCAACACTGCAAATATTAAATCAGGTCCTAAACACTAATACACTTCCAATTAGGAAAACAGAACAAGCCAAGCTGCTATAAATCCCCACACAGAAATAATTGTAAAACTATACTAATAAATGTTCAAAACAGCTGATGAATAGAATAAGGTCAAACAATTAAAACTCATAAAAATTATTAAAAATTGTCCAAATATGAATAAAATATTTCAAAACAGCAACATCACATAATACTCAATTAAAATGGCAGTCAATCAAGAAAAAAAAACCTAAAAAGCTACCTTTACTTACCCTCTCCAGCAACTCTCCTACTCTTTCCCCTTGAAAGCACATACCAGGAGCAGCAAGGGCTGCTGAAGCTCTGTCCTCACGGCCCTCTTCTTTAGGGGTCCACAAGTCACTCACACACACACACACCACCCAATTAAACCCTACGATCAGTCTCTGTTTCACACAAAGACACCACTCACCTCCCTGCCAAGTCTTATCTCTCTCTGTCTCTCACACCCCCCAGTCACCTCCCTGCCCAGTCTCTCTCTCTCTCTCACACACACACTCATTACCTCCCTACCCAGTCTCTCTCTCTCTCACACACCCAAGTCGCCTCCCTGCCCAGTCTCTGTCTCTCACACACACCCCAGTCGCCTCCCTGCCCAGTCTCTCTCTCTCTCTCACACACACCCCAGTCGCCTCCCTGCCCAGTCTCTCTCTCTCTCTCTCTCACACACACCCCAGTCGCCTCCCTGCCCAGTCTCTCTCTCTCTTTCTCTCACACACACCCCAGTCGCCTCCCTGCCCAGTCTCTCTCTCTCTTTCTCTCACACACACCCCAGTCACCTCCCTGCCCAGTCTCTCTCTTTCTCTCACACACACTTTGCTTGAGCCCCAATGCTGTGTTCCCCTTTAATTTCGCAGTGGCAGATTTCCCAGGGCTGCTGCTGCTGCCTTCTCAGCCGCACTGAAGCAGCAAACATTTATTTTAGAAAAATATGCCACAGCACTCAAGCCTTTCTTCTGGCTGTTCGGATATCCCTAGTCTCCCGCGGCCCCCCATCTGCCTGCTTTTACGGCTGTTGGGAGCTCCAATTGCCCCATCTGTAATCAGCATGGCTGAGCGCCACTTTTACTTTAATTGTGGCTTTGCCGCGCTCACTGTTGCATCAGGGAGGGAATCCCCGGAGCAACCGGCCTCTTTGTGCTTGCGACTCACTGCCGCTTTGGGAAATCCCTACGCTATCGCAGTTCCCTGCTGCTTTGGACGCGGGAAATCCTGGCGCGGCTGGCCTCTTTGTGGCTCACCGCTGTGTTTAATTTCAGCATTTCCACGTGGCAGTCACATGGTCGGGCTTCTTCGCCACCACGGGCCTGGACACTGCCACTCCTCCCAGCCCCCCTCAAACCACCCCATCCCTGGGCTGTGAGATGCCCCCCCTTCTTCCTGCCCCACCGGCCAATCAGCGGCTTCCTCCTCCCACTGGCAGGAAAAGTTAGGAGACTTCCGATTGGCCCGTGGGGGCAGGAAAAAGGTAAAGGGAAGTATAAATGGGGCTGTGGGACTCCGGGAGCTGCAACACACCAGCTGGTGTTTGACGACACATTGGTGTGTTGCGATACACTGGTTGAGAACTGCTGCTCTGGAGGTTGGGGAAATTCCTCAGGGGCTGGAACCGTATAGGACTATGTTGCGGTTCTTTCATAGAGATGAACTGCCAGCCCTGATTTATCAGACGTTGAAGATGATGGGAGTACCTAGGACAGATCCTATATCTGAGCCAAATAAAAATCCCATTTTGTTTTCTTTGTGAAAAGCCTCTTGTTTTTCCCTGTTATGGAGGCCATTCAAAAATTGATTGATCTTGAGTGGGATGCCCTAGAGGCAAATTTCAAAAGGGGGTCAGACCTTGGAAGGCCTGTACTCCCTCGAACCTGTGGTGAGAAAGCGGCTGCATTTTCCGAAAGTGGATGCACTTGTCTGTGTCATCTTTAAATGGACGACTATCCCCATGGAGGGAGGAGCAGCCTTGGAAGAAGTGCGTGATAGGATTGAGGCGATCCTTAAGCAATGTCTGCAATGTCACTGCCACTTTGAAACAGTGGCAGTGACATTGCAGATAGTTTCCTGTTGATCCCTGGTGGCTCGCTCTTGGTTGATGACTCTGGAGTGAATTCCAGGGCAATTATGGAACACGCTGCCACCTTTTTAGCAGATGCGGGCTGTGATTTTGGTCTGTGCCTTGGCCAGAGGAGTGGCTTCGGTAATAGCAGCCAAGTGTCAGTTATGGCTGAGAGATTGGTTGGCTGATGTGACCTCCAAAGCTAATCTTATGAAGTTGCTCTTTAAAGGCTCACTCTTGTTTGGGAGCGAGTTGGAGAAACTGGCCAGTAAGTGAGGCGAATCCTCTGTTGACGGAGGTTAAGAAGCTTGCTGCACCCCTTTGGTATGAGGGATCATCTCAGGGGTTGCAAGCAGTTTCATCCTTACAGAGGGCGTCATAGTGGATAACACATTGAAATCGTCAGTTCAGTTCAGTGTGCTGCGGCAGTCAAAAAAGCAAACAGAATGTTAAGAATTATTAGAAAGGGAATGGTGAATAAAACAGAAAATGTCATAATGCCTCTGTATTGCTCCATGGTGAGACTGCACCTTGAATACTGTGTACAATTCTGGTTGCCGCATCTCAAAAGAGTTTTTTGTATAGTTGCGAAGGAGAAGGTACAGAGAAGGGTGACCAAAATGATTAAAGGGTATGGAACAGCTCCCCTATGAGGAAAGACTAAAGAGGATAGGACTTTTCAGCTTGGAGAAAAGACGGCTGAGGGGGGATATGATAGAGGTGTTTAAAATCATGAGAGGTCTAGAACGGATAGATGTGAATCGGTTACTCTTTCGGATAATAGAAAGACTAGGGGGCACCCCATGAAGTTAGCATGGGGCACATTTAAAACTAATCGGAGAAAGTTCTTTTTCATTCAGCGCACAATTAAACTCTGGAATTTGTTGCCAGAGGATGTGGTTAGTGCAATTAGTGTAGCTGGGTTTAAAAAAGGATTGGATAAGTTCTTGGAGGAGAAGTCCATTACCTGCTATTAATTGACTTAGAAAATAGCCACTGCTATTACTGGCATCAGTAGCATGGGATCTTCTTGGTGTTTGGGCAATTGCCAGGTTCTTGTGGCCTGGTTTGGCTTCTGTTGGAAACAGGATGCTGGGCTTGATGGACACTTGGTCTGACCCATTATGGCAATTTCTTATGTTTTTATGTAAGAAGGGAGCCCTCCTCCTGGGCCAAGAGATCTGGACTTGATCAAGGTCGATTGGATCGCTTTTGGAGTATAGTACCAGATAAGCAAACCAGGGTTGTCTCAGCCACGCGGGAGCTATGAGAATCATGCAAGCTTTGTCCCGTATCATCTTTTCAACTGTTCGTGAGATGAGAGGAATCGGAGGAAACGCATACAGAAGTCCCTGCGACCACATTAGGAAGGCATCTTGTGTCCTTCTGAATGGGCTTAGATGAACGAAGCAAAACTGAGATACTTTCCGATTTTGTTCTGTGGCAAAGAGATCCCAAGGTTGATCCCACTGTTGATTTGCTGTAGCCGGGTTGAGCTACCATTCGTTAAGATGAAAAACTTTGCTTAGACAGTCAGCCAATGTATTCGCTATCCCTGGTAAGTATGTGGCTCTCAAAGTTATCACGTTATTGAGGGCCCATTCCCAAATCCAAACTGCCTCCCTGCAAAGAAGCCAGGATCTGGAGCTGCCCTGCTTGTTTACATAAAACATGGCTACCTGATTGTCCATATGAATCCTCTGGCAACAAATTCCAGAGCTTAATTGTACTTTGAATGAAAAAGAATTTTCTTCGATTAGTCTTAAATGTGCTACTTGCTAACTTCATGGCATGCCCCCTAGTCCTTCTATTATTCAAAAGTATAAATAACCGATTCACATCTACTTGTTCAAGACCTCTCATGATTTTAAAGACCTCTATCATATCCCCACTCAGTCATCCCTTCTCCAAGCTGAACAGCCCTAACCACTTCAACCTTTCCTCATAGGGGAGCTGTTCCATCCCTTTTATTATTTTGGTTGCCCTTCTCTGTACCTTCTCCATCGCAACTATATCTTTTTTGAGATGCGGTGACCAGAATTGTACACAGTATTCAAGGTGCGGTCTCACCATGGAGCGATACAGAGGCATTATGACATTTTTCCATTTTATTGACCATTCCCTTCCTAATAATTCCTAATATTCTGTTTCTTCATCCACTACACTCTTCCCTCCACCTGGTGGTCTGGATGTTGAACGTGAGATCTTACAAGGCTTAACTCTTTCAACAGATATTCAGAGAGTTGTTAAAGTAGTGAGAAATCCTTCGACCAGACATAACTATTCCTTCAAATGGAAGAGGTATGCCAAGTGGTGTCGTGTTCAGGACATTAGCTCCTTCTCTTCGGCACCCAAAGATATCCTCAATTACTTGCTACATCTTTCCATTTCAGATTTAGCAACTTCATCAGTCAGAGTCCACCTAAGTGCTATAGTTGCTTATCACAAGAGAGAAAAGACTCCAGTGGCTTTGTACCCCTTAGTTTCTCATTTCATGAGAGGACTCTTTAATCTTCATCCTCAAATCCACAAACCTCCGATGCCCTGGGATTTGAACACCTTGCTTGTGTCTGCATCATTTTTCTTTTTTATTGAATGAGGAAAAGGGATTTAAAGTATCAGTGCAAGCAGGAATAGGAGAGGGTGTGAGAACCTAGGATTGGGGAGAGGAGTAGAAGAGGGGGTATGAGATTCCAGGGTCTGGAGAACAGAATCCGAGATCAAGGGAGAGGATCTGAATTGCTGTGGGGTGGGAAGGAGGGTAGGTGTTCCTAACATATTCTGATCCTACTCCCTCTTGCAGCCCCTGTTTAACCTCCCACCCATCCAAACTGAGACACACACTTCTGGCAGCAGTCCTTTCTCACACACAGAAACATTGCCCCCGCCTCCCTCTCTCTTGCACTCAGATGCACATATATTAGCTGATCTCCTCGCATCCTTCAGCCTCTTGTCAATGCCCCCCCCCTCCACCTGTCCCGTGATCCCCCTTTGCTCTGTCTGTTCCAGGCTCAGTCCCTCCTCTTCTGTCCCTGAATAAGAGGTGGAGAGGGGTTCAGTTATGGAGCAGAGTAACTCTTTCTTACTATGCCTGTTCCAGGGTCACTCCCTCCCTTGCTGTCCTGGGAGGAGAGGGACTGCATCAGGGTGTGGAGGGCTGTATTTTGCTGAATGAGGTTCGGCACAGCTGGAAGTAGCAAATAATCAGTGAGCTTGTTGCCCTCAGGTTTTTGCCACCCTAGGCAAAGGCCTGGTGTGCCTATTGACAGATCCAGGCCTGATTTTACATGAAGTGGGAGGTGGTGCTGGTGCTGCTTTTGTGCCCATTGATAGACAACTTTGCATTCAGACAACCAACAAGGACTGAACTACACAGTCTGGGTAAAAATATAAGCGTGGGGGTAGCTTGTTTATTGCATTGGTTATTACCCTAAACCAATTAAGCCTGATACTTCACTTTGAATGCATGTTATGGCCCACCTACATTCTGAAATGCATGCATAAAGATGTCAATTATGCTCAATAATGCTCTCTTTTGAAGGCTTGTTTGAATAGCCAATTTTTTTCTCATTTTTTTAAACTTTACAAGGTGGGTTTCTAGTCTGAGTTCAACTGGTCGTATGTTCCATATCTTGGGGGCAGCCAGAGATATTGCTCTGTCTCTGACAGATGTCAGTCTTGCTGAGGACAGTGAGGGTATGGATATAGTCCTTTATTAGCCGACCTTAAGTTTCTCTGTGGTGTCTGAAGCCTAATGGATGCGTTTAACCATTCTACCTGGTCTCCGTGGATTGCTTTGTGAAGAATACAAAGTGTTTTATATTGGATTCTTTGCTCGATTGGTAGCCAATGAAGCTCCATCAGTATTGGAGTAATATGTTCTTGTTTGTGTGTACCAGTTAGGATCCTCGCTGCTGCGTTTTGCAGAATTTGTGGGGGTCGGATAGTGGATTGTGGTAATCCAAGAAGTAAGGCATTACAGTAATTGATGCCTGTGAAAATTAATGCTTGTAATATGGTTCTGAATTCTTTGATATTTAGAAGTGGTTTTAGTTTTCTTAATATTAATAGTTTATGGAAACCTTCCCTAGTTTTCAGTGCAATATGTTTTTTGAAGTTGAGTTCTGGGTCTAAATTCACATCAAGATCCCTTATTTTTGTTTCAAGTGTAATTTGGGTGTTTTCGTACTGAAAATGCTTCTTAATATCATTTGATGATTTTCTATCTAGCAGGATAATCTCAGTTTTTTCTATATTTATGCTTAGTTTCATTTGTGTCAATAATTGCTTGATTATATTCAGATACATTGATGTAGTTGAAAAGTTTTTTGTTTTTCTAAGGTGTCAGTAACTGGTATCAAAATCTGGATGTCATCGGCATAAAGGTAATGTGTTAGTCCTAGTTCAGAAAGGAGATGACAGAGAGGGATCATATCCCTTTTTATCTAGTATATATATATTGAAAAGTGTCTCTGATAGGGCGGAGCCCTGTGGGACTCCTGTTTCAAGTTTGGTAATTTTGGAGGATGAATTGTTGATGTGTACTTGATATGTTCTACTGCTTAAGAATGATCTGAATCATTGTAGAGTCTTGCCACTTAGTCCAATTTTAATGAGTCTTCGATGAAGAATGTTATGGTTGACAGTATCGAATGCTGCTGAGAGGTCGAGTAGCAGCAGTAAGTATTTTTGGCCCGAATCAAAACCTCTTAGTACTGTATCATGTAATGATAAAAGTAATGTCTCAGTGCTGAAATTTTTCTTGCTGGGTAGAGTATGCTGTTCTAGATGGTCATTGGGTAGACTGGATGGACCGTTTGGTCGTCTTCTGCCTCGTTTCTAAGAGTTGTTGTAAAACAACTTTTTAAATTAATTTTGACATAAAAGGTAGATTGGAGATTGGTCTGTAGTTGCTCAGGATTTTGTTGTCTAAGTTTTACATTCAGACAACATCCAGCAAGGCATTGATCTGTACGGTCTGGGTAAACAAACAGCGGGGTAACTTGCTTGATGTGGCAGTTGCTGCCCTTAACCATTAAGCCTTATGATTCACCTTAGATGCAGGTCCAACATTACTCTCTGCATCAATGACAGGGGATGGCAGGAAATTTGAATCAGTTACCAAAAAGGGCCCTGAACTTGGTGGTCAGTGAAACAGATAAGTATGGGAAAATAATTGTGGGAGCTTGCTGGGCAGACTGGATGGGCCATTAGGTCTTTTTCTGCCGTCATTTCTATGTTTCTGTGTTATGTAGCACTGATTTAATTTTTATTTTACTTTTTTTGGCTTTACGGAACAAGTTAGTCATATGACACAAAATTGCTTAAGGAAAGGTGGTTAAAAAGTGCCAGAATAGATGAATCGTATCAAGAAAAAAGTTGAGGATCATGGCAGAATGTCTTGCATTGAAACTTTTTTTTTCCCCCTGCACACATGGTGGTCAGTTTGTTTTTTTGATTTGACACTCACTGGCTTGCTGTTTTCTTCCAGCTGCTGGAACCAGTCTGCCACCAGCTGTTTGAATTCTATCGCAGTGGGGAGGAGCGACTGCGTCGATTCACGCTACAGTTTCTCCCGGAGCTGATGGGGTGCTACCTGGCAGTCTCCAGCAGCAGGGATCTGCAAAGCAGCGGCTGCATTGAGGCTCTTCTCCTTGGCATCTACAATCTGGTTTGTGTTTTCAGCTACTTTCTGGATTTAGAAAGTGGAACTATTTCTAAATGAGACTGTTCCAGTGGAAAAACTAGAAACATGACTCCTTTTTATCTAGTCTAGGCAGACTGAACACATGTGGAAATGGGATTATTAACTCAGGACCTTCGATTGTGGTTGGTTCCGGGGATGCTGTTTTGGCATATGGAGGGGGATAATACTGGTTCCTGAACAGTTGTTTCTGCCAGGAACCCTTGAATCCCATGGATGTTCAGCAGAAACTTGTAGTGTGTTAAGTCCTAGGTGTTCCTTTTTTTTTTTCCTTTTCATTTTCATTTTCTCTGAAATTGCAGTAGATGCCCCCTCATTTCTGTTATGTTTATTTATATATATAAAACCAGGGTTCAAATCCCACTGACACTCCTTGTGACCTTGGGCAAGTCACGTTGTCCCTTTGCCTCTGGCACCCATGTAGATTGTAAGCTCTTTTGGGAAAGTACTTACCGTATCTGAATTCTAATAATGTAAGCTGCCTTGAGCATTGTTTGGAAAGGTGAGCTAAAAATCCAAATCCAAAATCCCTGTAAGTTGATGGTCTGCTGTTTTTACAATACTCAGGATCACAAAGGAACCAAAGGAAAACAGCAAGCAAAGGCATTCAATGACATTTTAAACTCATATATGTATAAACTTTATTGATTAAAACTAATAAAGAGAATGAACAGCCTGGCTGATATACATTGTTTTCATATATTTATATGTTTGTGCTTGATATGCATATAACATATTTTCTATAAGTCTTGTAACAGAATATTTCTCAGTAAGTCCAGAAACAAAACCATTGAGACACACAAGTTTAGATCATTTGCATCCTTGTACACCCCACCCCCAATACCAGCAGATAAACTCCTTAATATACCTAGGGTATAACCAAATCTCAAAGTCCATTGTAATCCTTATCACCTGTAGGGACCATCTCCTGTCTTTTCAGTACTTTGGATGATTCAGAATGTCACTACATACTCACAGAAAGTCCCAGTATGTAAGATTGCCATACGTCTAGAAAAGATTTGTTACGCTAGATATTTTAAACTTAAAAATTAGTGTTTGTATGTGGTGTGAAAATGATGTTTTCTTTCTGCCACATATAGAGGTAAGCCTCTATATGTGGAAAGGGTTTTGTAATGACACAAACTGGTAATTTTCATCACTGGTCACTTAATGAAATGTTTCCCATCCCTCATGACGGCCAAGATGTATTTTGCCTGTAAAATGTGCATGCACATTTTAGCAAATCTGGTATTTTGCTGTAGGTTTTAGCAAAAGTTGTAGCTCTATCTCATAGAATATAAATGAGTGTTGTGGTTTTTTTGTTACCAAAATACATTTTTCAAACTTTTTTTTTTTTTTTACAAAGAAAATAGTTTATAGGTGAACCAGATTTTATCAGATATGGTTCATATCCTCCTAGTAATTCTATATTTGTATATGGATACATAATTTTTTTTTTTATTGGTAGTGTCACAGCCAGTAAAATGAATGGGGCACACAACCTTCTGAAGTCCAAAATGCTCCCACATTAAGTCTTGTTAAAACCCCACCTTATCAGACTTTAGTGTTTTGGTAGTTCATCACCTCAACTTTGTTAATGCATTCTGTTGCCATACCTCTTACCATGTACCACTTTCTTTTTCTTTTTATGCTTGACAAGAGATCAAATTTAATGAATAAATCCAACCTTACTATTGAGAACCTTCTGATCCCTATAAATTGTATATGTAAGAGCATAGGAAAAGGATTAAAGCAGGTTGAATGTATTTCACATATGCTTCGAAAACCAAGCTTGGAAAAAAACAAAACTAGAAATACAAATGGTAAGAGTCCATGGATTCAGATTGTCAGCTCTTCAGGCTTTTCCCCTCTTCTGGGAGTGGATAGGGTGGTTTGTTTAATGCACTTTTAATTCCAAATTAAAGTGGCTGAATCTCTGCACACATGGGTAACTTGTGGTTTGACAGTTTGGCTCTTTTCCTGGTTCAGCCATCTTGTTTTTGTTTTTTTTAAGTTGTTTTTGTTTTTTGCTATAGGAAATTGTGGACAAACATGGACATAGCAAAGTGCTGTCTTTTACCATTCCTTCCCTGTCAAAACCTTCAGTATATCATGAGGTAAGCCATTTCTTAAACAGTGCTGGCTCTGTGTACCTTGCATCTGTACCCAAATTCTTCTGTTCAAGAGGAAAATTGTGGAGAGAACTGATCTGTTCTGCATAATTGGCGTAAGATGAGCAATCTGATTTTTGAGACAAAAGATTGATTACAGCTGGGTGGTTTTTTTTCTCCCTAACAGAAAATCATTTGAAATCTGAAGCTTTGGGTAGCTATGATATTTTCAGCTGGAGTTCAGCTTTTCTGTGGTTGAGTTCTGCAAAGCATCCAACTGTGGCTTTGACTGATGATCTCAAACATAGCTTTTCCTGCACTATGAGTACAAACTGCCATAATACGTACATAAAAATGAGGCATGTCCACCTATTCTGATACCTGGAGTGGCACACTGCATAGAGCGCAGTCTTGCTTTATGGTGCTGTTTTCCTGTCACATGACACATAATCAATTTTGCAGCTTTCTCACATCTATAGCTTCCAGTGGGAAGGTGTAAGGAGTAAAACCGGCCAGAGCAGATGGACTGCAATGAACTGAATATGTTTAAGCCTCCAATGAGGCGATACAGTGCAGACAAGGGTATTCTCCCAACTGCTTATACAAAAAGTGATTGCTGTCATCAAACAGTCTGTGCCTTTTCTTAAACTTACTAAGAAACTAAAGCTTTTAAAACTAGCCTTCTACAGCCTGAAAACAAGATGGACACCTTCATGCATAGCAACGTGGTGATATCTGGAAAATCTGTCTTCTGTTTAGTAGCTCTGTGTGTGCTGCACATTCTTGCACTTGGCACAGTGGTTCTGAGTCAGATGCCGTTTTCTTGTCCAGCCTTCCAGCATCGGATCCATGGTGCTGACTGAGGGGGCACTGTCCCAGCATGGACTCAGCAGGGTTGTGTACAGCGGGCCTCATCCGCAGAGGGAAATGCTGACAGCGCAAAACAGGTAAATGTTCAGCAGGCAGTCATACATAGAATAATTTAAACGATTACAGATTGAGTATAGAGCAATACAGCTAAGTTGTTTTTTTTTGCACTGCCTTAGCTTTTTTTTTTTTTTTTCTTTCTGTGTTCTTATTAGTCTGCTTGCAGTTATAGATAAGTCATATCAGAAATGGAGTGTTAAGTGCTTCTATCCACTCTTTCAAATTTTGTTTGAAGTCTGTGAGTTGTAGCCAGACTAGAGATTTGCCCAGAATTATTTGCATTGCCTTATGTCCTCTTGGGCTGGCAGCGTATATATGTATGTGTGTGTATATGTGTATGTATATATATATATATATATATATATATATATGTGTGTGTGTGTGTGTCTATATACACATCAGAGAGTGCATGGTGTTCTCCAAACCTGTTAACAAATACAAATGATCAGGTGCCATTATTTGCATGAGATAATTTGGTTTACAGATATTATGGCTGCAAATCATTGATTTAAATCTTTCTGCCATGCCTAGGAGAAGCAAATATTTCAGAATACTGAATCTGCATGTTACCTTTTATTTCCTTAGCAGGGTATTCTTTTTATCTTTTCTGCAGCAGTGCTGCTTTCTATTAACTAGTTACTTTGCTGCATTATGAGCATGGAATGAGAATTCCATTTTGACCATCCATCATCATAATATAATATTAATTTGGTCAACTGAGATGCTGCTGAGTACAGCTTCAGTTATAATTGCACTTACCCTAGTTATATGTTAACCAATTACATAGATTTGGGTCCACATTGCACATTTTGGATAATCCTGATTTTAGCCTTCTTGCTGAAGGAAAAAAGGCTTACAAGATTACCGTGTGTGTGCCCCTCTCCCTTCCAGATAATGTTTGCGTGGTTTCCTATCAATGCAGGACAATGTAAGAACCCCAGAGGATTCTGATGGGTATTTTATTTTTATTTTCATGTATGTAAATAAAAATTTGCCTCGGGTACAAACTTAGGCCTGGATTCACAGAATGATGAATCCTGCGAAAACAGGGGAGGGGGGAACGGGCCTGCGAAAGCCCGCAGCCTTCGCTACCGCCGACTCCGCCCCCAATCTAATTTGCATGCTATCGCACGCGAAAAGGGCATTTTCGCGTGCGATAAGCATTTTCGCGTGCGATAAGCATTTGGAAAATAACCCCCTTAGATTGTAAGCCCTCTGGGGACTGGGAAATACCTACAGTACCTGAATGTCATCTGCTTTGAAGCGCTTGAAAAATGGAATATAAAATATAAATAAATTAATATGTGGAAATAAAAATAAGTAGACTCCTTTAGTTCTGCAAGGAAATTCTTGTTCTTCCCTTTTGTATGTGGGCTGCCTGAGATGAACATGGCTTTAAGGTGAGCAATTACCATAGAGTTTTCCAGGTGAATGTTCAGGTTTCTCCAGGGAGGCTTAGGTCTATGGATTACCTGCTTTTTCAGCATCTGAGAATCATTGGATTTATGTATTGTCTCCAGCAACATTGCCAGATCTCAAGAAGAATTTCTGAACGGTCTCCAGCATAAACTGAGATTTGTTTTTGTTTTTTGTTTTTGCCTTCAGTTCATTCCTTTCTGCCCCTGCATGAATCTGTCTCCTCAAAGAGCTAGGTATGGGCTAAAGAATGGAGACCAAGGATCATGTTCATCACCAAACATTCCCTGATTTATTGACTTTGTAGCAACATGATCTTGGTGTATGACAAAATACCTGGATTTAGAGACTATGTGACCTCTTCCACTTATCTTATTTTACCTAACTCTTCCAAGGGCATTGCACAAATGGGAGTAGTGCCCACCCTTATCATATCACTATCACATGAGTTGATTTTTTAAATTGCTGTACTCTAATTCTTGAAATAACTATTCTTTTTTTTTTTTTTTTTTACTGTTCCTTCATTACTTAGTTTTATTCCTTTTGGTGTTAAACATCTTTAGATTTTCTTTTTCTTGTTTAGATTTCCTTTTTTGTACAGATTTATTTTTGGCATCATGCATGCGCTCAGAGTAAGGACACTTTTTTTTTTTTTTTTTTTTTTTTTATCATGTTAACTTTGGATGTATCCATGCCTCTGTACAAATTTCTGACAGAAATCAGTACACAGCATGTGTGCAGCCATTTCTGGGGTAAAATAGTTTCTTTTCCTCCTCCATAGGAAAGCACCACTATTTTTGAAAGGCACTGTCTCATACATTGGGCTAAAAATGAACCACTTGTATTCCTTAATTTTCACAAGGGTGACTAAATGTGTGCAGTTGCAGAATAATGTCATACAATTCTTCCTGTATTGTGATGTGGTTTTGATGCCTCATGTGGTGCTTGTACACCGCGGCAATGTGACAGGGCTCATAGTAGTTCCTGTATCTTATGAGTTCGTGTGACTGACTTGCTCTGAAAACAAGCAGCTGCATTTGAAGATGTGAAGTTAGGTGGTGTCAGGGGCTTCATTGGGACTTAAAATTGCAACAAGTAGAAGCGGGAAGTGGTGGGTTATCTTTGGTACCTATTATGGGATAGTGAATGACTTGGGGGGGCAATACATAGGAGTGGCACAGACAGTGAATTTGGTGAGAGCTGGTATGTCAACCAGTTTGACCAAGTTTACATCCCTTTCATAGGATTAATTTGGGATCATGAATTTTTGTGTTAAAGCATTGTGTATTCTTTTCTAGGTTTGACGTGTTGGCTTTTCTCTTACTTTGTTACAATGCTGCTTTAACCTATCTGCCCTTGGTGTCTCTACAGTCCTTGTGTCAAATATGCTCTAGGTAAGTGTTAATATGCAGTGTGTACTGTAGTCAAACCCGCCTAGCCCAGTGTAAAATATTTGGATTCGGTTTTGAAAATATGAATGCATTTTTTCTAGTTGTCATACTGTTGAAAAATCCTCTTCATGCAAGGTAAAGCTTACTGTTTCCAAAAACAGGAATATTTTTCCCAAATATTGCTCAAAAGATACAGGGAACCCGACTCATACAAGTTTAGACTATATTGTCTAAGGCAAACATTTTGAAACAACTTTCATCATACTTCAGTGCCACCTCAGGACAGAATTGGCCCAGCCTAAAGTAAATTATTTCAAAAATTTTTTATCCTCAATAAACACTTCATAGACAAAATACATAAAAGTAATGTTTTCTTTATTTATTTTTTTTAAAGTATTTTTGAGGTATATCATTTAAGTGTTGAATGAGCAAAGTTGCACCCAATTTGTGGGGGAACAGCCTGGAATGGCGAGAGGTTGTATGTGTGCACTAGATGCAAAGAGCTCCTAACTCTGAGTACATAAGAACATAAGATATGCCATACTAGGTCAGACCGAGGGTCCATCAAGCCCAGCATTCTGTTTCCAACAGTAGCCAATCCAGGCTACAAGAACTTGGCAAGCACCCAAACTTTAAATAGATCTCAAGTTACTATTGCTTATTAATTAATAGTTTCTGGATTTTTCCTCTAGGAACTTATCCAAACCTTTTTTAAACCCATTTACACTAACTGCACTAACCACATCCTCTGGCAATGAGTTCTAGAGCTTAACTATGCGCTGGGTGAAAAATAATTTTCTTCGAATTGTTTTAAATGCGCTACTTGCTAACTTCATGGAGTGCTCCCTGGTCTTTCTGTTATCTGAGAGAGAAAATAACCGGTTTACATTAACTTGATCATGTCCTTTCATGATTTTGTAGACCTCTTATCATATCCCCCCCCCCCCCCCCCCCCCCCTTAGTCATCTCTTCTCCAAACTGAACAACCTTTCCTCATAGGGGAGCTGTTCCATGCCCCTTATCATTTTGGTTGCTCTTCTCTGCACTTTCTCTAGTGCAGCTATATCTTTTTTGAGATGCGACGACTAGAATTGCACACAGTGTTCAAGTTGCTGTCTCACTATGGAGTGATACAGAGGCATTATGACATCCACGTTTTATTTTCCATTCCCTTTCTGATAATTCCTAACATTCTGTTTACTTTTTTGACCTCCACAGCACACTGAGCTGATTTCAATGTATTTTCCACTATGATGCCTAGATCTTTTTCCTGGGTGGTAACTCCTAAGATAGAACCTAACATTGTGTAACTACAGCAAGAGTTATTTTTCCCCATGTGCATTACCTTGCACTTGTCCACATTAAATTTCATCTGCCATTTAGATGCCCAGTCTTCCAGACTCAAAGGTCCTCCTGCAATTTATCACAGTCCGCTTGAGATTTAACTACTCTGCATAATTTTGTGTCATCCACAAATTTGATCACTTCACTCGTCGTACCCCTTTCCAGATCATTTATAAATATCATTTATAAAACAGGTATTGTTATGTCCTGTTCCTTCACATTTTATTTGAGTCATAAAGCTCCTCAATAGAATCTTATCAGCTTTTTGCTAATTTCCCCCAATTCATACAAGAATTGCCCATGCTATCCTTTATCTTAGTGATAACATTTTGTGTAGCCCTCTCCTTCAATTTCCTCGCTAGTAGTCGTCCCACTTTATTACTAAATTCGAAATGCCTTTTCTTCAACATATCTAACTGAAATGCTATTTTGGCCAGTTTAGCGCCTGCAGTTTCCTGTCGATAGCAGGCTGAATTAGCCATGCTGTCGTAGGATCTGTCAATCAGGTCAGGGAGGCAGAGCTACCAAAGTGATGTCAGAGCTTTGCTCTAAGGCTGTGCGTGGTTTCCCGCACTCGGATCGACTCTCCTCAGTCTGTTTGATCCGCGTGCGGGATCGCACATGGAGCGCCAGACCTCAGTTTTTCAAAAAAAAGAAGAAAAGATGAAAGAAAAGAAGGACCCTCGTCCGTCAGGCTTCAAACCTTGTCCCTGCGGCAAGGTGATGTCCCAAACCGACGACCATGACAGGTGCCTGGGCCCAGACCACCCGATGGCGACTTGTTCACACTGCGGTAAGATGTCCCCGCGGGCATGTCGACAGCGGACCGAGAAAATGGAGGCCTTAAAATTAGGCTACATGGGCTCTTATGCCCCACCGTCCAAAGCACGGTCGCCAGGGCCGTCTTCCAGCGTGCTGCCCCAGCAGCATCGAGCAGTCTCGGTTTAACCATCCACGTCCAGGGCGGCCGAAGGGGATGCGTGCCCAGCACCATCCAGAGGCCGAGACCCCACTTGGGACCAAGTGAGGGACCGGACGGAGTCGCCTGCGTCGATGACGTGGCCATTAATTGAGCACGGAGCTCACCTGCCAAAGACGAACAAGTCAAAGGTGCGCCCTGCGTCGGTCACCTCGATCGACACGACGCACGCGATACCTCCGTGTCCACCGACCCAGACGTCCGGGAGTCGACACGACGCACCGCTCGACGCGTCCTACACAGATGCAATTGCCGAGGCGACCATCGAAGCAATCGACAAGACCACAGTCGATGCAATCGACGCATCCATTCGAGCCGGCGCATCGACACAAACATAGGACATCTGCTCTTTCTTCCACAAAAGGCTCGACACAGGGGACAGCATCGGATGTGTCCTCTTCCATATCTAGATCACAAACACCTTCGGGGGCTGAAAAAGTGTGAGGGCAGGGACATCTTATTGCCCAGGTACCACAAGCCTCCCCGGTGGACCTCTCCGCGGACTCCAGTGAGGATCTAGGACAGGCACACACTCCGTGCTCTCTCTCTTCGTCTTCTTCATCCCTCAGGGTCTGCTCTGACCTATCCTTTGTCTCCAAAGCGCACTAACATGGACATAGTTTACAAGAGCTGCTTGCGAAGAAACTGAAGACAGCTTTACCGCCGGTTCGTAAGGCGGCTGCGCCTCCACCAGACTCAGATATTCTCGCCGAGGCGCAACATCTCGCCCAGTCATGCCTCCACCCTTTCAAGAGGCATTCTCTAATCTCTCGTTGGCTCTAGAGGGGTTCTTTCAGGTCATGCAGGCTACCTATAAATTACCGATTAGTTCACCGAGCACTGTACCATCCTCTCCACAGTGCTCAGCACCGGCCTCGCCTATTCCTGTCACGCCGACGCCGGTGGAGGTGCCCCCTCTAACCACAGTACCACCACCACGGGATTTGCCTTCTCAACCAGAATCGCTGACGGGTCATACCACCACTCCGGACATGTCGACGGGATATCCCTCGGAGCCAGAGGAACAACCGGCTGAGCCGTACTCTCTGCCCGAGGACCTTACTTATCCCAAATTCCTGGAAAAATGGGGAAGGCTTTCAACCTGGACATACAGAAAGTACCAGATTCTAGGGTGGACACCCTAGGACTACTAAAGATCTTTGATCTACCAGCGGAACCTATAGCTATACCACCACAAGGTTCTCGATTCAGTTCTTGAGCATTCGTGGGAGTCACCTTCAACACTGCCAGCAGTCTCCCGGAAAATGGACCTGAAGTTTAAAATGCAAAGGTCATCCTACTACTCGCCAACTCACCTCGGTGGTGGTAGAATCTGCTATGTCGCGAGCTAAAAAATCGAAGATTCATTCCTCTACCCCACTGGGACGGGACTTGAAATCTTTAGACAACTTTGCAAAAAGAACATTTCAAGGATCCATGCTAAATGCCTGGATAGGTCATCATCAGTTTTACATCATCCAGTACATTTACGACTGTATACAGCGCCTCAAACAGGGTTCGGAGGCACAAACTATCACGACACCGGATCCTGTCATCTTACAGGATGTAGAAAAAGCTATCTGACATCTACTCCGCATCGTATACGAGAGTTTTGAAGCCTCTTCCAGGATTTTGGTGGGAGCTATAGCAGCGCGCAGAATAGCTTGGCTCCGCGCTAGCTCTATCCGACCGGACGTCCATGATAAACTGGCCAACCTGCCCTGTAAAGGTGATAACATCTTTGGGCCACAGTTCCAGGAGACGATTGCGCATCTAAAGGAACAATCTGTAGCGGTACAATCTCTAACAGCCACTCAGTCCTGTCCACCCTCAAGAGGCTACTAGACCCCGAACAGGAGATCGTCTTTCCAACGACGTCCATACCGTCCATTCACTTCTTATAGAACACCGCCGTATCAGCCTCCACCATGGCAGCAACCACAAGCCCCTCAAAATCACAGAGGCCGTCAATGCCCCCAGCATCCAACAGCACAACAGCCACCTACCGCGCCGAAATCCAATCCATTTTAAGCTTCAATTTCAGTTCACATTCGAGGAACAAATTTATGATATCTCAGCCGTGTCAATACAATTATCGCATTCATTTTTCCCGCGCTCTTCAAAATTGAGCCGCGTTCACAAACTTGTTGTGGTCGTTTCCTCCGTGCTCCATTGAGCTGAATGGATTCATTCTATTTTATTCACACATTTTCAGCCACGCAGAGAATTATCAGTATGTATCCCTCATAGTAATAATAATAATAAAAAACATAGTCTTGTACATTTCAAAATACAGTGAGATAATGAAGACAATCAGTTTTCAGGAACAAAGATGAGCATTATTAATCATTTTGAGATTCCTCTCCTGTTATTTTCAGCGGAGCTTCTGTGAATAGTCCACATTCTACAAATAAATACTGCCATTACAGCACGTATGTATTATGTTCCATTCATAATGTCCATGTTAAGTGAAAAAAATTTTCAATAACTGAAAGATGTCTCCCAACATGCTCTTTTTAGATTAATTACAGTGTTCCACAAGTCGCTCTTGAAAAGCGTCCAGCCCTTGAAGAAGGAGCTAGTCTCCGAAACGTCTAGATGTCGGCTGAGCAAGACCGACTACAGCATGAAAGATAAGTGACACTAATGGCTTTAGTTTAATTAGTCATCAAAGAAACAATCTTGGAGTGGACACACTGGCATACTGGCATAAGGAGCTACCTGAGGTACCTAATGATTTAGAGGCCTCCCAATAGGCTCATAGACACGATAGCTGAATTAATCACTGCATCGTATGAAGGTACACTCAGATCTTCAAAAAGACATCTATATAACAGGTCTTATTTTATGCAACTGAAGGATCAGCATGATAGCCCTTCTGCAACTCTCCGCCAGCCCCTTTGAGGCTCCTTCTATCAGGAAGTCTTCCAGGCCGGGCTCTCGCAGCCCTTCTACCGGCCAAAGAAGTACTTCCCTCCAGCTGCCCGTACCCGGCCACCCTGGCCAAGTCCGCAGCAGTGGATACCAAGGGCCCAACCAGCCCCACAACAGACCCCCGTCCGCCGGCTTTTGACTGGTGGCGAGGGCGCACGATTCAAACGCTGGTTCCCATGGCGGCCGATCCCCCAGTTGGTGGCAGGCTCCTTCACTTTGCCAGCCGCTGGGAAGCGATCACTTCAGACTGGTGGGTCCTCTCCATTGTCTGCCAGGGCTACTGCTTGAACTTCAGCAGGCTCTCAGAGACCGCTCCCCCATGACCTTTGTAGGATTCGTCCATCCATCAGGCCATCCTCCAATCGGAACTTTCTTACCCCTCTAGTGGCGGTCGCGGTAGAGCCGGTTCGCCGCAAGCAGTGGGGGCACAGCTTCTACTCAAGGTACTTCCTCATTCCGAAATGGAACGGTGGCTTGCTTCCCATTCTCAACCTCAGGCGGTAGAACCGCTTTCTCGTAAGAGAAAAATTCAAGATGGTCTCTCTGGGCGCGCTGATTCCGCTCCTCAGAGGAGGAGACTGGCTCTGCTTCCTCGACTTGAAGGAGGGTTACGCCCACATTGCAATTCTCCCCAGCCACAGGAAGTACCTCCGCTTCCAGGTGGGGATGGCACATTTTCAGTACAAAATGCTGCCCTTTGGTCTGGCATCAGGCCCACGCGTCTTCACGAAGTGCTTGGCGGTGGTGGCTGCCTATCTCAGGCATCGCTCGGTCCACGTCTTTCCATACTTGGACGACTGGCTGATTCAGAGTGATTCACACTCCGGGGCCATGAATGCCTTAGCCTTGACTGTCAACACCTTACAGACCCTGTGAATCGTTATCAACTTTCCCAAGTCACATCTCAGTCTGTCTCCATGGCTGGACTTTATTGGTGCTAGGTTGGATATGGCACAAGCGAAAACCTTTCTGCCTAGGGATCGAGCGACCACCCTCTCTTCGCTGGCTACCCTCGTTCGCAACAGGGCAATGGTACCAGCCTGTCTGCTATTCCACCTGCTGGGCCATATGGTGGCCTCAGTCCACATGACCCCCTTGGCCCCCCTCCGCATGAGGGACCCACGGTAGGCCTTGCGGTGTCAATGACGACAGGCATTCCAAGATCTAGAAGTGACGGTCACAGACCCATTCCATCTCTCCCTAGCCTGGTAGGAAGCCCTACCCAACCTGGAAATTGGACTCCCATTCCAGCCTGCTCCGCCCCAGGTAACCCTTACCACTGACGCCTCACTTCAGGGGTGGGAGGTCCACAAGGACGGCCTGCATACTCAGGGCCTTTGGACTGCGGCTGAATCCCGCTGCCAGATAAACTTTCTGGAATTGCAGGCGATCCGGTACACCCTGTGGGCCTTCCAGGACAGGTTGTCATCCAAAGTTGTCCTTATCAGAACAGATAGCCAGGTGGCATTGTGGTACATCAACAAGTAGGGAGGCACGAGCTCCTTCCCCCCTCTGCCAGGAGGTGCTACAGGTCTCTCCAAAGGGATGCATCTGCAGGCCACCTACCTGCGGGCCACCTCAGCTGGTTCTTCCAACCACACAAGTGGTCCTTGAACCCGGCAGTAGCAGCCAACTTATTCCATTGCTGAGGCATGCTGGACATGGACCTGTTTGCCTCTCCCCACAATCACAAGGTGAACATGTTCTGCCCCCTGATCCCGGGGAAGGACCATCCGGCCTGCGACGCGGTCTCCCTTCACTGGGGACAAGGTCTCATGTACTCATACCCCCCCAATCCGGCTTCTCTCGAGGACTCTGACGAAGCTGCAAGAAGATGGGAGGACCATGATCCTAGTGGCACCCTCCTGGCCAAGGCTGGTGTAGATCCTTCTCCTTCAGGACCTGTCTGTGAGTGCACCGGTTCCGCTGGGGACGGCTCCCAACCTTCTATCACAGATTCAGGGCACCCTGGGCCACCCGAACCTCTGGGAACTGACCCTCACGGCATGGATGTTGAGCGTAGGATCCTCCAGCCCTTGCAGCTCTTGGATGGGGTGACCAGGGTCTTGATTGACTCCCAGAAACCTTCCACTCGCAGATCCTACAGCTCAAAGTGGAAGCATTTCTCCATCTGGTGCGGGGGCCGCGGACTGGACCTTTCACCGGTCCGCTCCCCCGCCTGCTGGATTATCTGTGGCACCAGTCCGAGACTGGCCTCCAGACCAGCTCAGACTGAGTACACCTCAGCGCCTTCCACCAGGGTGTTGCTGGGCCGCCCATCTCAGTCCAGCCACTGGTTGGGCGTTTTATGCTTCGTCCAACTAAAGCCCCCACTTTGCCTGCCGGTGACTCCATAGGATCTCAACGTCGTCTTAGCGAGGCTCATGTGACATCCGTTCGAGCCTCTCAAATCCTGTGGCCTGAGGTTCCTCACCTGGCAGGTTATGTTCCTGGTGGCGATCGCTTCCGCTCGCAGGGTCAGCAAAATCTAAGCCCTCGTACGTACGCTACCTACACAAAATTCTTCCATGATCGTGTAGTGCTGCGCACGTATCCAAAGTTCCTGCCGAAGGTGGTGACTGCGTTCCACATCAACCAGTCAATTAACCTTCCCACGTTCTTCCTGCGGCCTCATTTCCCACCCGGGGGAACGTGCTCTTCATACCCTGGACTGCAAACGGGCGCTCGCTTTCTACTTGGATCGTACGGTGAGGCACAGACAGTCCACCCAGCTTTTTGTGTCCTTTGACACCAATAGGCAGGGAGCAGCAGTGGGAAAGCAGACCCTTTCCATCTGGCTAGCAGATTGTATTGCCTTCTGCTATGAGCAGGCAGGCTGGAAGGGTAAAGGCTCATTCTGTGCGGGCGGTCCCTATCGCTGAAATGTGCAGAGCCACAACCTGGAGCTCACTCCACACCTTTGCGGTTCACTACTGTCTCGACAGGGATAGTTGCTAAGACAGCACTTTTGGCCAGTCTGTCCTCCGCAACCTATTCCAGTCCTGAACCCAACTGTTCGTATCGTGCTCTCTGTGGGGCCAGACTGCCCCTGCTTCCCACAACGCCACAGTTGTGTTTTGCCCATTGGCACCTTGTTCGGCTACTGTTGGTCCCTCTGTTCCCAGGAGGCAGTCTGGAGCTGTGTAATCACCCACATGTGAGGACTACCATCCTGCTTGTCCTAGGAGAAAGCAGAGTTGCTTACTTGTAACAGGTGTTCTCTTAGGACAGCAGGATGTTAGTCCTCAGGAATCCCGCCCACCTCCCCACGATGTTGGGTTCACCTTCATTTTGTTTTATTTTTTTGCTCGTATTTTGCTATCTTAGGCGCTGGGTACATGACAAAAGTTTTCTGTGCCGGCTCCATCTGATGTCACCCACATGTGAGGATTAAAATCCTGCTGTCCTAGGAGAGCGCCTGTTACAGGTAAGCAACTCTGCTTTCTTTCATAAATCAAAGCGATGTACAGTTAAAAATTAAAACAAAGTAATTTAACAAAAATAAACTACAATAAAAGAACCAGTAATAAAATTAAATCATCTTACATATCAGAAATTAGCATAAAATAAAATAAACTTCAATAACAAAATGAGCATAAACTAACAATAGTGGAAAACAGTACCATTAGCAATTAAAAGCATTCACTCTCTACCTGGGTGATATCAAACTAGGGCGAGAGTACATTGTAGAAATCTCATCTTTGTGTATCTTTCCTCATTCCAAATCACATCAAATCTTCACTGATGTGTACTGTACTGTTCCTACCTCTGACTGTGCATGTAAAACTGGCCCTGAAACCCTAGACCACCACCAAAACCTTATCTCCAGTTACTAGACAACCCTTCTATAGTGGTATAAATAGTTGACTAATATGAAAGCCTTATAAAGACCCTTTCTCTCTCTCTGTCAGCACTTCGCAAGCTGCGAAGTGAAAATATCACAGATGCAATAAATTTAACACATGGTGCGGTAAATACCTATGTGAAGCGCTAAAATAACACCCGTTGCAGTAATTCAAAAATTACCCTGACCACACCCCTTTTTTAGTTTGTACCTTAGGCAATGGAGAGTAAACTGATTTTTCTAAGGTCACAAGGAGCGGCAATGAGATTTGAACCTTGGCTTTAAGAATCTATACATCTGTTCAGCTGCCCTAAGGTTCATTTTTATTTGTGTAAGTTTGTTCATGAGTTTCATCAACCTAAGCAAATAATTTTTCAAATTTGGTGTAAAGCACCAAAATGACCACAGCCAACCGCTTTACTCACCAAGGGTTCTGTGCGGGAGAGTCAAGAAGTCTTACATGGAGGGTCAGCCACCTGAGAATCATCCAGCCTGTTCTCTTTCTCTCTCTTCATAACCATTTCATAGGTGAATTCTCTAATATGACCTTCCAAAGTTGTCAACAAAGAGTTCCTCTATTGAAAAATATCCTCAGGTGCGCAAATATTTCAGAATTGAGACACCAAGACAGAGGAAAGAGGAGAGGTCCGAGAGCGTCTTGGGATATGTCATTCTTCTCCTTTCACCACATCATGTGCTTCCCTGCATCATCATAATTTAATTGTGTTTTAATAATTCCTGATCTTCCAGTGCCGTCGTATTGCTTCCCATCTGTTCTTGGAAGGCATAAAATGAATTGTGCAAGCTAATCTTGCTCATAGGCTGATCTTGTGTGCACTGATTTTCATTTCATAATGCTTTCATTTAATTAGATATTCAAACTAAATTGCATTTAATTACGGTTCAGTTCCATTATGAGAATTCATTAGTGAAAGAGCTTATAGTCTGAACAGCAAAATAAGTTGTACTTTTATTGTAATCTCTGCCTTTATTACTCCTGCCTCCAAATGGTGGGTTTTTGGTCTTCTGATTCCCCCTGGATAATTGTGGTAATGATGTATCCTATGCATTTGAGGGGCTCTGATCATCCCAGGAACTGCAGAGGAGGATGCACTTCAGCAGAAGAGATAAAATATAAAAGCAGTAATAGTGTCATTTATGTGGGATTTTCTTTTGGGTCAAGATAGTCTTTGCTATTTTTAGGCTTTCAGCCCTGCAGGCCTTCACCCTCAGTGGTCCAGTGTCCCCATTTTCAGTCTCTGAACCTAAGCCCCCAGGTATTGGAGCTGCATTCATCTGACTTAGAGGCACCGATCACAGCTACTACTGGAATCCAGTATAAGTGCTCATTTAGTCAGATGCTAAGTGTCATCTCCAGCCAGTCACAGAGGCAGGGACTGGAGTTAAACCCAGTGTGCCTTAACTAGTTGTTAAGTTCCACAGAGCAGGGACTGTCTCTTACTTATATTAGTACAGCAGTACATTTGGTTTCCTCCAGTTTTGTTTTATTGTTTGAACTTGGCGGAAGTCAGAGTGGAGGTAGAATTCCTGGCTGCACCGTATTCTTGTAATAGACTTCCTGAGTTGGTGCGCCCTCTCTTGCCTTATTTAAAACCACTCTAAAATCCCACCTTTTTCAGGTTATTTTAAATCTTCACCCCTGATTATCTTGCTTATATTGATTTTGACCATTTTATTAATGAATGAAATTCCCAAAGCTTCTTTTGCCCTTTGTCTTGATTAGATTGTAAATTCTCCTGAGCTGAGATTGTTTTTGTACAGTGCTGTGTACATAGTGCTTTAGAAGTGATTAGTAGGAGCAATCCCAACCCATGCCGTGTTCATTCCATTGCACCAGGACGTGCCCCACTGCCTGGGAAGTGCAGCAGAAGAAACTCTGCTCTTGTGTGCAAATATTCATCCACAAATTTCACTGATTATAGATGTAAAAAAAAAATTGAACAATTCTTTTTTTTTTAAAGGGCTTATGCATGAAGGTTTTGGTTTAAATTCAGTACAATTCAACCAATTTTAACAAAACCTTTGAGTCATGATAAGCTGTGATGTACTTTTTTACAGACTTGACCAATAAGGCCTAGTCTGTTGGCTCAGGTGTTCTGCTCCCTGAGCTGACCAAGCCTGGAAATGCTGCGGAGGCAGCGTTCACAGTCCCCTGAGGAGAGGATGTCTCTGTAATTGCACAGTGATGACACCAAGTGGCCAGACTTGACATTAGCTGGGCTCGGGAAAGAGGCACAGTTTGTGGCCCCCTGACTGAGGATTATTGCTGTGGTGCCTGGGCACATGTGGACGGGGATATATTATAGGGAGGAAAAAAATCTAAGTAGTTTTGAATGAAGGCTTCTGATACTGTAGCCCAACAGAAGTTGGTTCTGATTTCAACTGGAAGCCCAAAGGAGCAGAAGGATACTGCCAACCAAAAAGGGCCCCAGAACCCCCTCAACTAGTAAAGAGACTACTTGTCTGGAGAATTCCAATGTAACGACTCCCATTCATACTATTTTGATAGATGAAGCATACACACATCTCTGCAAAGCTGTCTTTAAAACAGCCTCATGGCTTCTGGTCAGTTTATACCCCTAGTCTTATCTCCAGATATGTCATCTTGGAACAGTATAGGTTATCTAGAGAAATCTTGATTATAATGAACCACTTCACCTGATTGAATCATTGGATGCAACCAGATAAGAGAGTGGGGTCAAAAATTACTGATAAATTTGATAATTTTGGGTTCAGCAGAAAGTACTACAGTGTAATCTGCTGCCTTTAAGGTACTTAATAGCCTCCAACACTTCATCAGTCTCGGATTACAGCCAATCAACTTGGCAGCCATTTAAAAATGGCTAAAACCAAAGAATTAAGTTGGAGTACTTGGCAACAATCGCATGCATTTTGCTTACCAGAAGATACGGTACTGGTACATAGTGAGTGATCTGGTGCAGGCATTCTTCTGTGTATGTGTCTCTGTGAGAGAGCATATACCCAAGGAACACGGAACACCTTAAGAACAGGCCCTAGATATCTGGCCTAGGCTACGGATATAATGTGGGCTGACCGAGAGCAGAGGAGGCCCCAGATTCTAGGAGAGAACAGCTGATGGATTGACACTGTGTAGAAAGGAAAAGGCAGCCCCTTTAAGATAGCTGACCTGTTTGAGTTTATATTACTGAGTTGAAATTGTGAATGTGGAATACTTTTGGATTATTTGCACTGTAAATAAAGCACAGAAAGAGAAGAAGCCTTGGCCGCTCATTTATATGCCACATATGGTGTCAGCTTGGGGATTTTCTGCACTAAGTATTGCACAACCAGAAATCCATTTCTCAAGGGAAATTCTGAAGTATACAGTATTGCATGAGGGAAATTTTTTTTTTCATACAGCCAGAAGTCCAGGCCTTAAGACAGAAAAGTGTTTAGTGCTTGGCCAAGGCTGTTTTACAGGAAGCACTGTGGACTATAGCAGCACAGAGCACTGTTGTAATGATCTGGGATCTCACTGCAGTAGCCTAGGAGTTTTGTACAGTGGCTAAAGGGCCTGCCTGGCGTAGTCGGGTGATCAGCGAGTAAGTTAGAGCTGAACAGGCAGGAGTTTATTTTGTGTGCAAAACAGGAAGGGGTTTTTTCTTTCCCCTTCCCCCCATGAAGACACAAAGTAGAAAATTTTGAAAAATAAAGCGGATGATACAGGCCCTCGTGGAGGGACAGGCACAGCTACAAGCTATTGTGCAGGCCCAAGGGGCTCAATATCACAGCCTTATAGAGAAATTGAAGAGTTTGCACGAAGAGATGGCCATGCAGTGGAGTTCTGTGGTAGAGGTTTTAAGAACATGTACAGCGTGAAATATTCAGATGGTTCCCGTATTACCAAAGCTAGTCTGGGAGAGGACATCACAAGCTTTTCTTGTAAACTTTGACAGATAGCTCAACTAGCTGAATGTCCAGAAGCAGTATAGACTTACCTGTTTTGGAAACTTGTTGACTGGCAACAGCCAAGCGGCATATCAAGCTGCAAACCTGGATGGACAGGCTAGCTATGCAGAGGTAAAGGCCGCTATACTGGAGAGGACTGGCTGTACCCTGGAGGCCTATTGACTATTGTTCTGTAAAGGGATCCTTTGCTCCAGAACCTTTTCCATCTACTCAAAGATCTTGAGTGAAAATGGCTATAGCTAACTGGAAAGTCAGGCTGGGAAGTGACCAACATCATCCTGCTTGAACAATTCATAGAAGGTTTACACCTAACCATTCCAGGATGGTTTTGCCAACACAACAAGCTTACCATGGAATTCGCCATATAGATGGTAGATACCGTCTATGAAGACCAGATCACCACAGAATATCTTGGGGTATGGAGGAGGATAGGGGCAGGCCCCCTTCCAGAAGTCTGTTCATGACAGGGACCCAGCAACTGTATGAAGGATAGGGATCTCCTATCCCACTGTTCAGGGGACAGCCAACAAGCTCCTCAGTTTGTTTCAGTTGTGGCAGGCGAGGCCATTTCTCCAGAGATTGTAGGTACACAGACAGCAAGCCCATGGAGGTTGGCCTGGTAGTACAATCTGCTCAAAAGACTGTAACACATTAACAAGAGAATACCTGTAAAAGGGAGACTATTCCAAAATTGAAGGTGGAAAGAAGCTTGAGAGATATCTGCCCATCTGTGTGCTGATAATCCAGAGACTTTTTCCTTTTGTGCCCTCAGTGCGGGGAGTGGGCATGAAAAAGACTGTTGTCTCTATGATAAGGGCATAGAGGAAGAAACCCAGGAGAAAAGCCATGAGAGTAACATAAGGGAAGCTCCATGAGAGTGCTCATATTGCAAAATTACAGATCATATAGATGAAGAATGCTCATGGCTAGAAGATCTGCACCGGCTAGCAGAGCAGAGCAAAAAGGTTTGCAGTTGGCTAAGGTGGCAGAAAGATGAGCCCTTGATGGAAATGGTTGAGCTTAGAGCAAATAAGCATATTGGCAAGGATGACTCCCACACTGTTGAGGGTAATGTGCACCCTCAATTCAGGGAGTGGGCATGAAAAAGACTGTTGTCCCTATGATAAAGACAGAGAGGAAAAAACCCAGAAGGAAAGCCATGAGGATAATGTAAGGGAAGCCCCACAGGAATGCTTCTATTGTAAACTACAGATCATACAGATGAAGAGTGCCTATGGCTGGAAAATGTAGAATGGGAGTGTCGGCTAGCAGAGCAGGGAAAAACAAACTGCAAGCAATCAAAGGAAGAGAAAGATGAGCACTTGGTGGGAATGGTTAAGCTTAAAGCAAACAAGCATATTGACCAGGACAACTCCTCCCTTGAAGATGAAGAGTGGGAACAGGAGTGGGCCTATACCTTTGCAAAGCTCCAACCTGGTGGATGGCCCCTGCTTAAGACTGGAGGACTTTGTAATCCCAGTCGAGTTGAATGAAATCCCCAGTCAAGCTTTGATAGATTTGGGGTGCGGCAAAACACTTGTGAGGAAGGACCTAAGTAGAAGACTAGGGGTTACCCGTAAGAGAGAGGCAACCATTGCATGTGTTCATGGGAATCAATAACAGTACCCCACTGGTCAGGTGGTACTGACAACTGCAGGGCAGGCCCATATGGAGGTTGGAATACTGCCTTAACTTCCGTATCCAGTAAAAGAACGGGAATCCCAATGGTAATAGGACGGGACTACCCACAGTTTGAAGAACAGAGAAGACTATAAAGAGCATTACAGGCAAAGTAGGGTGGTCAAACCATGAAACGACCAAGACAGGAGGAGCTATAACCTAGTCCAGGGTTGTGGGGAGTGGGTCTCCCAGGGAGAGGAGCAAAGACCCTCTTTTGATTATATGTAGGGGGCCTATAATGGTTAAGCCCACCTCTAGACCCATGGGGAGGCAAAGAGGGCTTTCTCATCCCTGGGAGGTAGCCCTGGCACAGGCAAGTGCTCAACCCTGTAAGGTTGAGTTGAGGGGGTAGGGTATGTGAGAGAGCATATACCCAAGGAGCACATAACACCTTAAGAACAGGCCCCAGCTATCTGGCTCGGTCCACCTTAAGATGGAGAATGCTGGGTCTAGACTGTTTCCTCTGGGTGAGAGATGTAATGTGAGCTGAGAGGAGAGCAGAAGAGGCCCCAAACTCTAGGAGGTAACATCTTGTGGATTATCTGTGAGTAAAAGGGAAAGACAGCCCCTTTAAGATAGCTGACCTGTTTGAATTAGTATTATTCAGTTGGAATTGTGAATGTGGAATACTGTTGGTTTATTTGCACCGTTAATAAGCACACAGAAAGGAAAAGCCTTGACTGCTCATTTCTGTGTCACAGTCTCCTAAAAGCTACTATTTCAAGCCCATAACTAATCCCAGAGCTTTTCTTTATATATCTGTTTGTGAGTTATTTTTTATTTTTAATAGTTGCTGCAGCAAATCTTATTTTCCAGAGTGGCCGCATATCATCACTTTACCATGCTGTGGGATCTTTACCAGCTAGTATGATTGTTAATCAGGACTCTGTTAAGCTGGGCAGGCATTCAGCTTTCTTTTAAACACTGTTTTATTGCATGTAGCCTTTTATTACCAATCAAAAATACTAGAAAGACATTATTCACTTTTCTTTTGGTTAATAAGCAGGCTGAATAAGTCATGCTGAATAGGTGATGTCATCAAGTGGTACTAGGCAGCACTGTCTCTCAAAGTTTTCAGAGCTTTAGCTCTACTGGGCATGTGCGGTAGTTCCCACGTGATCGCGTGTTCCAGAAGTCTTCTCAGTATCTTTTTTTTTGTACATGCTTCACACAAACATTGGAAGCCTGTCTCTCGATTCCTCTCCTCAGTTTTTCTACTTTTTTGCCTTGGCGAACCCCAAACAGCACTTTTAGTGCTAATCATGGCCCAGAGAAAACCCTTGGGGTTTAAATATTGCCCATGTGGTCACACAATGTCACTCACAACAACAATTATTGTTATTTGTGCCTGGGGCCTGACCATGATCAGGCCAATTGCCACAATTACAGCAGGATATCTCTGAGGGCCCAGAGGCAAAGGGTTGAGAAGATTGCCCGCCTCCGGGTGGAAGCCATGCCAGCATCACCTGCAGAATACTCCTTGGCTTCTGCCTCATCATCTTCGAGAGATAGGAGAACTTAGGTTAGCAAAATCATCCCAGGGACAACTGAAACACTCCCATGCTAAGGGTCGCCGACTGACCTCCAAGGGAGCTTTGCCCGTGCTGGTAGCACTATCAAAAGACTCCTTGCTGTGGCTTGAGTCTCATGGTGCCGCTACTCATAAGAAAAATCATCGGCACTGAAGCTGGTGACGCATGCCAGATCGCTGTCAACTCACAGCACAAAAACTCGCGAGGCACACCATCTCATGTGGCACATGATGCGCTACAGATGCACAGATTTCCACGGCGCATGACACTATCCCATATGGCGCAGGATGTGCTGCCGATAGTGCATACAGTGCAGGAGCTATATAAACAAAGTTTGCAAGATACCAGTACCCAGAAAAAGGCACCAAGTGCCAAAAGACCGGCACAGGAAGAGGCCTTATCACTAAAAAAAGAAGTGGAAAAAGCATGACAAGGCTACCTCTTGACCCAAGGACTCAGACTCTGCGTCAAGAGACCGCAGTTTAGCACAGTCTGTAAACCGACCTCCATGTCCAGGGGAACTATGCCTCAAGGCGTCAGCTCTCCATCAGAGACCACACAGATTTAGATTGCCCTCGGAATCTTCCATGGGAAGTGAGTGCCAGGTTTTCTCTGGTCTACAAGTCCCAGAAAGGAGGGTTCAGCATATGGAGAACTGGCCAATTCCATCCAGTTTTTCTCTAGGGCCTATGCCAACTCATGACATATTAGCAGTAGCATTACCACCCACCTGAATTACCATGGGGAATCTATTCTTCTTATGAGACGGCAGTCTATGTACTCTCAGGAGGACAAAGCTCTTTTCTAGCTTCCAGTCTGTGGCAACAGGGTCTGCGTCTCCAGACACCACAGCCTGTTTGTTCTTTGCTGCTAAGAGGCCCTTTGACTTCAGTAGAACAAGAACAAATTCTAGTACCCAAAGAAAATGCCCTGCAATCTCCTGGCCTTAGATTGCAACAAATGGTAGACCAGATAACAGACATTATGAGAAATTTCTTTTCATAATTATTCCCACAAGTACAACAGTCAGGTCTTCCTCCAATGTATCCCATTCTACCTGTAACAACGGAAACAGTAATGTTAGGAGCATCTCCGCTTCCTACATCTACATCATCAGGGAGAAACTTCCACCATCTTTTGTCCCCTCAAGGGAACCATCAACCGCTTCGTCTCCAAAATTAGACAGTCCTATACTATCTCCAGGGGAGTCCCTGGGAAAGGTCAACATGCATACCTTCCGTCTCACCGGAAGAACCTCCGGATAACTCCTCCCCGCCAGAGAATTTAATTTACTCCCGATTTGTTGCGGAGATGGGAATATCTCTAAAAGTAGAAATAAGAAAAGATCCTGATCCTCGTGCCGAGTTATGGGATTCTTAAAAATCTTGGAGATTCCAGCAGAGCCAACCGCCCTTCCATCTAATGCAGTGCTGGATAAATTATTGATGAAGACAGGGAGTCCCCCTTTACAGGAGCAACAGTGGCACACAAATTAGACCTGAAAGTTTTGTTAGAAAAGACTCCTGGATACGGTATGGTATAACTGCCACATAGCTCAGTAGTCATTGAATCTTTGATGAGAGAGGTGAAGAAAATGAGACTCCACTCTAATTCACCTCCTGGGAAGGATCACAAGTGGTTGAATGACTTTGGAAAAAAGGTCTTTCAAAGTGGGTTGTTCACATCATGGATCCAGCAGCACCTGTTGTATATAGAGTAGTATTTGTATGAGTGTGTGCAATCCCTAAAACCCTACATTACATCAGAGGAGGGACAACCGGTCTCACTATAGTCTCCTTAGATCTGTATATAAGGGCTTAGACACGGTAACCAGAACATCAGCAGTCTCCATAGCAGCGAGACACATGGTGTGGCTACAAGCAAGTGGTATCAGGGAAGATGTCAATGAGAAATTGGCACACCTCCCTTGTTTGGGCGACAACCTCTTTGGTGAAAAACTTCAAGAATTGATCTCTCAAATAAAAGAGCAGAATGTTGTAGTCTAATCCTTGTCCACTATAGGAATCCAGCTAAACACGCCAAGATAGTTTTACCCACAGTATAAACGAGCCTTCTTCCCAAGAAAATCCTACAGGCTGAATCAGGCCTATCTTCCAGCCCTGTACCAACCACCGCGCCTCAGCTGCTCAAAATCGAGGGAGTCAGAGAAATTGGCACCAGCAGAAGCCAGAGCCAGCAGCAAGGTCGCAACAGAATTATTAAAATTACAATCACCACATCAACTGATTCCAGACAGGGGCAGAATCCATCAATTTTTAGATGACTGGTCCGTGATAACTATAGATCGGTAGGTGTTGACGATAGTAAAGGAAGGGTACCACCTCAACTTCAAAGGCTGACCTCAGACACCTTGCCTTGCTATGCTCCCAATAGACCAGCCTCAGAAATCCATTCTGGATCTGAAAGTGCAGTCACTCCTGAAGCTGAACATCATCGAGGAATTGATAACTGTCAATACAACCAGGAGTACTACTTCAAATATTTCCTTGTTCCCAAGAAATCTGGAGGTCTGCCCAATCCTGGATCTTGGATCTCTTAACAAATATCTTTGAGAAAAATTCAAGATGATGACACTGGGAATGATTTTACCATTCTGCCACAGGACAAGATGTGCTCTCTAAACCTCAAGGATGCAATACACATATCCCTATGCACGCATCCTCTTGGCGTTACCTCTGCTTCACAGTGGGAGAAAAACATTATCAGTACAAGATACTCCTGTTTGGCTTATCAACCCCAAGAGTTTTTACGAAATGCTTAGCTGTGGTGGTAGCCCACCTACATCGAACGGGAATTTTGGTATTTCCTTACCTGGATGACTGGTTGATAACACTCCCCTCAAGGAATTCCCTATACACCCACACAGAAAAAAACATTACCTGTCTGGAGACTCTGGGTTTTATAATGAATTATGAGAAGTCTCATCTACAACCCACCCAATCCATACAGTTTATAGATGCTTTGATAGACCGACTACAATCCAGAACTTTCCTCCCCAAGGATAGAGCTCTGAAATTTTGTGTCATTGAGCTGTTTTCATCTCCAGACCTTCACTTCAGCTCGACACATACTAATACTTCTCAGGCACCTAGCTGCTGCAATACATATGGTCCCCTTAACGGGTTTGCATATGCAACATCTACAGTAGGGGTTACGAACTCACTGGACTCAGTTCCTGCAACCCCTTTCGGAGTTCATGAAAACAGACATCGATTGGTGACTCCTCCCTAAGGTGCTGGAGAGGGGAGCCACATTCAACTAGAGCCGGATTAGATTATACTAACCACTGATGCTTCCACTTGAGTTTGAGGAGCCCATCATCTTCAGTTCAAGTCTGTGATCTCCCCAAAAGACTGCTAGAACTAAGGGGGATGTGGCACGCATTAGAAATGTTTCAAAATCTGCTACGGAGAAGAACATAATGATTCATTCGGACAATTAGGTAGCCATTACATAGTATTATATAAACAAGCAAGGAGGAACGGGCTCTTGGATTCTCTGTTAAGAGGAACAAAAAATTTGGAACTGGGTGGATCTAAATTCAGCGACCTTGGAGGCTGTTCATCTTCCAGGGATTGCAAATACAGAGGTGGACAGACTCAGCAGAGTGTTTCACCTGCACGAATGGGGGCTGTTGCAGGAGATGGCAGATTGCCTGTTTCAATGCTGGGATCATCCTTGAATAGATCTGTTCGCCACAGAGGGGAACAGAAAAATAAATCATTTTTGCTCTATTCATCCTAGTCCGCATCGAGGGGAACAGAAAAGTAAACTGTTTTTGCACAGTCATCCCAGTCCAGACGCCTTCTTGATGATATGGAACAAGGACTAATCTAAACCTTCCCTCCAATTCCTCTAATAGCCAAAATAGTACAGAAATGCATGCAAGACCATTTGAGGGATGATCTTAGTAGCCCCGACGTGGCCAAGACAACCTTTGTATGCAAATCTCGTAAACTTTCTTTCAGTAAGTCCCTCTCAGAGTATGGGGAGCAACCCAGCATTATTAACTCAAGATGAAGGCTCCTTTTGTCATCCCCTACAATTTTCACTCAACTTCACAGCATAGATATTGAGCGCTTGACACTAGCTCATTTACAGTTGCCTAATAGGGATGTGCAATCGTTTTTCCCAAATTAGGCAATGTCAACGAAATTTCCTAATTCAGAATGGTTCGGGAGAACCGAAAAACGATTTAATTTTTTCTGAAATTTCGGAAAAAATTCATTTTTTAGTTAGTGCGCGCTAACTCCCGATAGTGCGCACTAACCCGAAAATTGGAGCCACCAAAAAAAAACAACCCCAAAACGCAGGAAAAATGAAATTCCCGCCAGGGGGGAGCCTGAAACGAAGCCTGACATGAAATTTTTACCCGAAGCACATCTCTATTGCCTAACAACATTGAAAACATTCTGCTATCAGCAAGGAAACCATCCATTCATCAAATCTATGCTTTTAAATGGAGGAGGTATACCACATGGTACAGAGACCAATCTCTCAATCCGTTTACCTGCAAACCTTGCCATTTACTAGATTAACTTCACCATCTTTCCAGAACAGGCTTGGCAACCTTGTCTATCAAGCGCATCTCAGTGCTATAGCAACGTAACATAACCAGGAGAACGGAACCCCCATCTTGATACATCTTCTCCTCTCCCGCTTCATGAAAGGTCTTCTTCATTTATGTCCCTCGATGCAAAAACCTCCTGTGCCCTGGGACATATATATAGTGCTAATGGCACTAATAAGACCTCTGTTCGAGCCTGTGGACACTGCTGAACTAAAATTCCTGACGTGGAAAGTAGTCTTCTTGGTAGCAGTTACATCCACATGAAGAGTGAATGAGTTACAGACATTAGTGCATTTCCCACTATATCTGTAATTTTTCCATGACAAGATGGTCCTTCACATCCATCTGAAGTTCTTGCTGAAGGTGGTATTGGTTTTTCAATTAAATCAGTCTATCTCACTCCCTACTTTCTTCCCAAAACTGCATAAACAGGAACGACACCTGCATACCTTGTACTGCAAAAGAGCATTAGCACATTACAAACGCAGATCGCAGGTATATAGATGCTCCTCCCAGCTCTTCGTCTTGTATGATCCTAATAGGCTTACTCCAATGGCAAAACAAACCCTCTCCTGCATACAGTACTGCTATGAGGCACAGTCGTCTGTTCTGACTCATCATGTAAAAACATATCGCGGCCGATGCAATACAGTGTGCTCAGCCAAGCATGTTGTTTAACCCGCAGTTGGATGCGGGTTGTGTAGGCGCTACCTAATCCCCATATGCAATAAGGGGATTAGCTCCTCCACAACGTGTGTCCAATGCGCGGTGAAACTAATAGCGCTCATCGCATGCAAATACATGTTGATGAGGCTATTAGGGAATCACCTGCAATGCAAAAAAAAATGTGCATCTTTAAAATTCACATTTTTATACTAAAAAATTAATGCCTGCCTAGAGCCTGCTGAGAACTCCCAAAAGTTGTACAGAAAAACAGAAAATATTGCTTTTCTGTACATCCTCCTACTTAATATTGTTGCGATGTTAAGTAGGAGGAACAAAAACTTTGAAAAAGTTAAAAAATAAAATAAAAGTGCTGACGGTCAGGTTCGGGAAATGGACGCTCAGTTAACAAGCGTCCGTTTCCCGAACCCCTGGCTGTGCGCTGATTAGGAAAATGGATGCCGATAAATTCGGCGTCCGTTTTTTAAACTGGCGGACAGCCAACTGCTTGCGGGCTCCCGCTGTGAAGGAGGCAGCGAACCCTAATTTAAATATTGCATGGTGTCCCTAGGAAAGTTGCCTGGGGGTGCATTAGGAAAGCAGGCGCTGAACGCTCAGTGCCCTCTTTCAGCGCATTTTAATTGCATTGGCCCCATCAGCTTTGAGCAACGGTGGCCTCTATAGGCACGTTGCACAAATGTGCTATCGAAGAAATCTGCAAAGCAACTACCTATTCATTGGTTCATAATGTCATAACTCACTACTGCCTTGATGAGTTGGCAAATGAAGGCAGCTTGGCGGGACAGGCAGTGTTGCATTACTTACAGTCCAGGTAATTGCTGTCCACAGAGGAGTCTTGGATTTGCAAAAAAAAAAAAAGAGAGAGAAACATAAACACACACCAAGAGGTGGCAATCCTCCACTCGGGACTCCCCATTCAACATGGCTAATTCAGCCTGCTTATCAACAGAAAAACAAAGCAAGTTTGCTTACCATAAACAATGTTTTCCTTAGATAGCAGGATGAAGTAGCCATGCGTTCCTGCCCTTCTCCCTGGACAGCATTTATACAATTGATTCTACTTTCTCTTTGCTTGGATATAGACTGATGAGACTTCTCATGGGAACTACCGCCCAGGCCTAGTAGAACTAAAGCTCTGAAAACTTTAGAGACAGCTCTGCCTGATGAAGTCACCCATTCAATATGGCTAATTCATCCTATCTATGGAAAATACCATTTAAGGTAAGCAAACTTACTTTTCTTGAAATTTGCAATTGTGAGCTCAGATTCTCAGTCCTCTGCAAATGTCGAGCCAACCTTAACGTTGTAAACATTGCATCCATTTTATTAAAATCCTGAATAAGTCCGTTTCTTATTTTTCCTGATAAACACATGACATTTACAAAATATTTTACTTTAGCTTCATTTACTCTTTATGGGGGTGATTTTCAAAGGCACTTGCATGCAGAAAACCTGATTTTTATCTGCACGATAATTTTGTAGTACTTTTACACACATACTAAAAATAAAATTAAATGTACCCGCAAACTTTAGCCTATGTAGGCTGTTTGAACATCATCCTCCTTGTGACTGAGCTTGCTGTCCCCTTGGACTTTAGAAACAGAATATGACATCAGATAATGAACTTAAGGTCTTTGTCTGCCCATTCTCTCCTTGCTACTCTAGTACCCGAGGTTTCTTTTCTCACTTTACCACTTCTAAGAATCCTCTTGGGCTGTCTCATGCTTTCTTGAGTTGGATACTGTTTGTGTTTCCCCCTATGTGTCCATTCTCTTTTATGTGCTCTTCATGTCTGTTGGTCTGTCTTTCTAAAATGCCAGTATGGGAGGTTTTTCTGTCTCATCTACACTGCTCCATAATTTGCGTATACAAGGGTGTAGCTTGAACCCTGCTTGGGTACTGAGAATCTAAGAACTCTTGTTCTGTAGAATGCCAGTATGTCTCCTTTGTGGCAGGTTGACAGAATCAGAACTTTCCAGTGCACTTTTACAGTGCAAAATTCATCCCACTTCACTATATTTATCTCAGCCTGCCTAAGGTGGTGGTTGATTTTCATCTTAACCAGTCAATTGTCCTGCCACCTTTTTTCCCAAGCCTTATTCGCACCAGGGCAAATGGGTTCTGCACAGCTTGGATTGCAAGAGGGCCTTAGCTTTCTACCTCGAGCGGACAGCAGGCCACAGGCAGTGCACACTGCTCTTCATTTCTTTCGATAAGAATAGATTGGGAGTTGCGGTTTCCAAGCAAACGCTGTCAAGCTGGCTGGCGGACTGTATTTCTTTCTGCTATGCACAGGTGGGCCTTCAGCTTGGAGACCATGTCAAGGCTCACTCCATCAGAGCCATGGCGGCTTCGCTGGCCCACTTGCGAGCGGTCCCCGTGGCCAAGATCTGCAAGGCTGCGACATGGAGTTCTCTCCATATGTTCACTGCCCATTACTGTTTGGACAGAGATGGCCAACATGACAGCAGCTTCTGCCAATCTGTCTGCAGAATCTCTTTCAGCTGAAAAATCCAACTCTTCCTGCCTAGGACCCTTTTTTTCAGGTTCATGCTGTCTTCTGTTCTCCTCAGCACCGCAGTTGTTGTGCCCGTTGGCACCAGGTGAGGTGCCTGTGAGTTTAATAAAATTTGGTAGCAGCCTGTAACTACATATTCACCCGTGTGTGAGGGCTACCATCCTGCTTGTCCTATGAGAAAACAGAGTTCCTTACCTCTGACAGGTGTTCTCCTAGGACAGCAGGATGATAGTCTTCACGAAACCCGCCCGCCACCCCGTGGAGTTGGGTTTCTCCTGTTTGTTTTTTCTGAATTCTATAATACGAGACTGAAGGGGGACCCCACGTGGATGCGTGGAGTGTGAGCATGCCCAGCATGCCAATGTGCCAGTCAAAGTTTCTAGAAATTTTGACAAACGTTTTCCGTGCCGGGCTCCATCTGATGATGTCACCTATGTGTGAGGACTAACATCCTGCTGTCCTAGGAGAACACCTGTTACAGGTAAGAAACTCTGCTGTATTTATGTAGATGCCTTCTTTTATTCTTTTTGTTTAGCCTTCCTGTAGGGAATTACCACCTTCACATTTTATTCTTTGGCATCTTGTTGAAATCTCTTGACTTCAACTTTTTGTTTAAGATCCAAGCACAGGGTCTGAGCTATGAGCGGAGTACTGCTCCTGCTTGGTCTTTTGGCTGCCACCAGATTCCCCATCAGTATCCAAAATAGGAGGATTGAATTTCCTATTTAAAAGAAAAATATTGGTTTAATCTGCAGCCCAGACTTGCCATCCTGTGGTTTAGTTCCCATGGGGTAGGTGCTTCCTTTTGAGCAGAGGAAGATGGAGGCTAACTGCTTACTGACTGTATTTCTGGTGGAGGCCCCAGCTGCAAATCTACTGACTCCATGTTCAGTCCTGGTTCCATCTCCCTGGTTTTCTTCCTTTTTTTTTTTAATTTATATTTTATTGAATTTTAAACCATTATTACAAGAAATAAAATTACAATATGTGTACTCCAGATCAAGAAACTATACATTATCATTCAATATATATCATTCGTGATATACAAAGAAAATTTTCCATACATTGATCCATACTCATATTGAATAAATCTTAAAGAAATCTGGGGAGACCAAGAAGAAACAGGAGCAATACTACTAGGAAATAAATAATACTAAATTAAGCCGTGCTGTAAGTGACATCCATCATTTTTAAATCCAACTACTATACGGAGTATTCCTAGGATTGAGAATGTGAATCTAAATACAAATGTAGTTGCTCCGGTTTATTAAAGCCATATTTAGAATCCCTAAAGGATAATATACATCTACAGGGAAATCGCAAAATATACTTTGCTCCACGCTCAATAGCTTCTTCCATCATTACAAGAATTATTTTCCTTTTCAATTGAGTCATTTTTGCCATATCCAGAAAAATTTGTACCGGCTGATCATAACATTTCAACTTTTGAAATCTAAAGTAAGATCTTAATACATTATCTCTTTCTGTTATACATGAAAATTGAATCAAAAGTGTTGATCTTGTATTTATATCTGACTCGAAGGATTTCTCCAAAAATTCAATTAAGTTTAGATCTGTATTTAAATCTTGCTGACTTGATTGCTGATTACTCTTGTTTTCACTTGAAAGACGATGAGGCAAATAGTAAACCCTCAATATTGCAGGGAGGTTATCTTCAGAGTATTTTAAAATATTTAGCAATAACTTTTGAAAAGATCTTTCAGTAACATCATCCTCGTTTTAGGGAAATTTAATATTCTCAAATTTGCCCTTTTCATTTGATTTTCAAATGTCTCCATTTTATTCTCATGCATCTTCTCAGATGTTATTAAATTTACTTGGATCTTTTCCATATTTTTCATTTTACCCTCCATCTGATTAAAACATTTTTCCAAATTATCTGTCTTCTCCATTTTTTGTGATTTCATAATTGCCTCTTGTACTGTTACAGTCAAGGTATTAATAAACTTTTGCATTGACATCAATATATTCCTAATTTCTTTCAAGGAAGGTGCTAAAGTAGGGGTAGAGCAAGTCACCAGGAAAGTTCCATTTTGATTTCCTACCTCCATTGCGCCTTCTCCTCGATGTTCTAAGCGTTGTGTTACTTCCTCTCCTTGGTTCCTGGAACCCGATTCCACCGGGTTCTCCGAAGAGACAGACAGACCCTCTGCTTTTCTCTGGAATCCAGGAGTGAGTACATTTTCCAACATTAATTCCTTTCTACTAGATGGAGGATCCGGCGTTGTTGGAGCCCCCGGGCTCAAAGTTGTTTCAAGGGTCAGGGGGCCTGGTAATTGCTCCTTTCCAGCCCCAGCGATTCTGCCTCCAGGGTTCCTTGATGGCGTCTTAGAAAAAGCAGCCTCTATGCTCAGCTGCCGAATATCCTCAGGAACAGGTAAGCCCTCTCTTAGACGGGCTTTTCTTTTTGTATGCGGCATTATATCCAGGAAAAAAAAGAGCCAAGAAAATCGCTTAGGAAAACCAAGAAAACTTTCGGCAAGCCGGGAGCTGCTGCTTTCGCGTCCTCACAGCACAGCGGCCATCTTGGTCCCCCTTCTTCCTTTTTTTTTTTTTTTTTTTTGCTCTTGTTACATGACCAGGCACTTGTTTGGCATCCTGGGGCTGAGAGAACATGATGCAGGTTCTTCCAAGACTACTTCTGTGCTACTGTTAGTGGAAGAGCTCATGACCTGGGTGGCTCTCCTTCACAAAAGCCCTTTTTTCCCTCTACAGTGCCTCTAGCCCATGCTGAAGCCTGAAGCAGAAGCAAGGGCAGGAATTGAAGTTCAAATCTCCTTCTTGGCACCTGGAAGTGCTACAGCTGAGCCACAGTTAGCCTCTCCATAAGAGCTGTTTTATCTCTGGACTAGGATCAAAATGAGATTTGGTTTAATTAAGCACTACTGGGGGGAAATAACTAAATATTCTTTCTCCTTCATATGTGCTCGTAGCTTGCATCTCTTGCATCAGTTTTGACTTATAAAAAAAAAAAAATCGTAAGAATGGGCTGAATTCAGAAAAGCTTTTTCCCATAAGTGTAAAAGAGAAATGTGATGCAGCAACCCAGTGAGGTTAAAATTGCTAATAATTCTTGTTACAGATCAGTATGCAGACCCTTGAGCTGAGTTTAGTTTAATCACTGAAGGCTGATAAAACTTAGTTTAAAATGGAGCAATAACTAATTCTGTATTTTTGCTCTGTCGCCCATCTGAGACTCCTAGCCTTTTGAGATGTGTTCTGATCCTGCATGCATGATGAGCATGCTCTCTATTGTCACTGAAGACGGTTGTTTGTTTTTTGAGGTTTCCCTTCTCTTCTTCCACCCCTACCCTTGCCACTAGTTAGGTTTTTTTCTAGATCAGTGTCTAAAGATTCCAGCTTTGGAATTATTGCATAAACTGGATGTATGATCTAGTTTCATTTTCTTGGAAGTTTGAACATAACTAATATATATAATAGCTGAAAAAGTGATTTGATGTCAGGGGTACAATATATAGAATGTGCACTTTGGTGGTTTTTTGGGGGTTTTTTTCCACATGGCACTCGGGCTACATGTTAATGTAAGATTAGAGTTTCAGCACCAGTCAGGTATATATAGTAGGGCCAAAAAAATTATAAACCTAACATCACTAACTAATCGGACAGTTAAGACAGCCTCAACACCAGGCGTCGTGTGTGGGAAGCCAGATAACATCAAGGGGCACCCTGCAGCGCTTCTCACCCCACAGTCATGGGAGGGGAAGTGAAGGAAACAGCTTGATCTTCACCTGGAAGTGGAAAGAAGCAGCGATGTAAGTGCTGCGATCATTAGGCCCTCCCCCCCCCATGACGTCACTAACATCGGACAGTTAAGACAGCCTTAACACCAGGCGTCGCGCGCCGAAGGGGCGCGACAAAGGGGCTCTCTCCTTTGTGCACCCCTTCGTGCAAACCTTTGTGTATATGTAAAAATTTATTTTTATGTTTCCTTTGTTAACTAAGCTGTTTCATTGTATTTGACTACGGAATTTTTTCCTGCTTTTTCTGTTTCACTGTAAACCAGCATGATTTGCATTTAATGCAAGAATGTCGGTATATAAAAGTTAAAAATAAATAAATAAATAAAACCTGGGGACTTGTGTATTGAACAGTGGTTTATTATTTTTGAGCCATACATTCTTTTGGTGTTATATTTAATCATATGTGAGTGCCGTTTACTCTGCATTTTATGCTTTGCTATATATAGTAGGCAACAGTATACAGTAAGCTAAGGAGAGATCTCGGCTATCTAAGACAGCAGACCATAATGCCTCTAAATGTGAGGTTTACAGGTTCATATCCCTGTGTAGCAGATGCAGGGCCTGTTTTAGACATAGGCAAGTGCCCAAGGTGCCAAATTCTGAAGGCACCCAAAAACTGGAAATCCCTAAGCTGTTCTCTGATTTCCAGGGGTGAAACTCCCGCATCACCAATTCTCTTTCCATAATCTAAAATCCAGCCTTGAGCAGATGGTCTTTTATCTTAATAAAGGAGATATACTAGCTATTAGTTGTGACTGGGTAGTAAGTGCACCGTCTTTTTGGATTAGAAGAGTTTACTTAAGGAACACCGACTGCTTTTAAGGAAGATAATTTTTCAAACACCAGCACAGAAAAATTAGCAAAAATTCATCAGTTACACCAGTTTTTTCAAAGTGGACTTAATATGTACAAGTCTGCTTTAAAACGTATCCCACCAAAACTACCCTGCACAAGTTATACATGCTATTTGATGAGTACAGGCTTTTCATGAAAACTTAAGCACATACAGTCTGATTTCATAAAGTATATTCCTGAGGCCAAACCCCTGCTCTGCCCCCCCCCCCCCCCCCCCAGGGGTGCCACCGTTTAGTCCAGGTTCACTTACAAGCGAACATGACATCTGTGTGCAACTTAACCTACATATTGGATGGGCAGTTTTATAAAAGGCCACGTGGTATAAAACAGAAGTCCCTTTGAAAATTCCCCACATGTTTGCTATGCAGCAAACTAATGCAAAGCATAACCCCAAAGCATCTTCAGTAGAGTGCGGGGGGTGTGGAGATCATTTCATGACTTCTGATGCTGGAGGGAGAAAATGTTTCTTTCCTGAGCAGATATCTGGCATCACCTACTGGCAGAGATGGTAGCAACCAAAACTGGGACACAGGATGGTCCTTCCCAGGCACAAAAGGCTATTTTTTAAATTTCTTCCTTTGTAGCAAAAAAGATTATTCTGCTTACACGTCATGGGGGAACGTGAATCTTCCGACTCTAGAAGATTGGCAAATTAAAATGTGCCAGTGATGTCCTTAGACAAGCTTACTGGTAAGAATTTGGGAGTCCTGCCATAGAGAAATCTTTTATGGTTTGGAACCCATTTTATAGTCCGTTTCACAACTGCAAAGACATGAGGGGGGGGGGGGGGCTTCTGAATTTCTTCTGGGGATTTCCATAGAACATAAGAAAATGCCATTCTGGGTCAGACCAAGGGTCCATCAAGCCCAGCATCCTGTTTCCAACAGTGGCCAATCCAGGCCATAAGAACCTGGCAAGTACCCAAAAGCTTAAGTCTATTCCATGTTACCATTGCTAATGGCAGTGGCTATTAGGGTTGTATATCTAAATTCTCTCCCCCCCCCTAAAAAAAAATAAAAATAAAATGGTTGATGGCAGGGGAGTAGGATAACTGAAGAGAGCCCATCTAGTGTGCACTGAATGGATTTTATCAGCCTACAATTACTAAGCTTTATTGAATTAGGTTCCTCAGCCAGTCATGATCCTTTTTCACAGCAGAAAGCAATGACTTTATTCTCCATTATATTCAGTTACTAAGCAGGATTTGTGCGATTTAATGTTTCAGTTAATCATTTGATTCCCATGTATATGTGCATTGTAATTAGGCTGGAAAGCTCAGTTAGGAGGAAGAGGGAGGACCTGTGGTCTCTAAACATCTGTACACAAGGAAAGGTTGTATAATTTAAAAAAAATAGATAAATAAAAGGGCAGATTGAGAAGCCCATCTGCTCTGATTGCTCTGTGCACAGAAAGCTTTGGCTAGATCATGATGACTTTTATTAGTTGCTAGTTTAATTAACATTTGGATACTTTATTTTTCTCTTTAGAATCTGTGTCTGTGGATATCCTCGGCAGCATGTGAGGAAATACAAAGGAGTGAAGAGCAGAATTCCAATCTCCCCAGAATTTATGGTGCAGATGTTAACAGGGATTTATTATGCCTTGTAAGTTTGATGGTTTTGTCTGGTAGCTAAACAGTATTTACCTGGAGTGTCAGGCATCTCTGATTAGCATCTAGAGAACAGTCCAGAAGCCCTCCTGAAAAATCCCTAATCTATTTGATGTTGCAGCAATGATGTGGAACATGAGAGACATGCTAACATCACTGACTGAAAATGGGTGCTGCCAGCAGCAGTGGAGGGAGGGGTGAGGTTCTTCCTAACTCATGACCTGCTTTAGGTCTGAATATGCTGACCAGCCAAGTGGGCCACTTTCTCACAGTCTTGGTTGGAGTATGAGAGTTTCTCTTAAATGATATGATGCATTGTCCAGCATGGACAAGAGCAAGTTTTATTAAACATAATATACGGTATGTAACTTTAAGCCTGTGCCCCTGGTTCCCAGAGTTGTCCTGGTGACCTCACAACACTGGGATTCCAGTGCCTGTAGATTTTCTGTCATACATATTCATTGTAAATATCCTGAAAACCTGACCAGAAAACATGTTTAGGAACCACTGATCTATGGATTTCTGGTATAGCCCAAAAGAGCACAGAACCTTGAGAAACTCTATTTTGAGTCTCTTTAATGACACATTCTTCCGTCACTTTCACACATTTTTTTTTAACTTCTGCTGCTTAGGTATTTAGAACAGAGTAGAAATGCTTATTATCCTGATTAATTCTACAGCACCCTCTGTTTGCTAGCAGAAGTGCATGAGAACAGAGGGTTGCATTTATGTTAACCTTTGGAATTGTCTTCCTGTGGTTGTTAGATATATCTCTTTCTTTCTTTTTCGGGGGTTTCTTCTTTTTCCTAGTTATAATGGAGCATGGGATCCTGCCCGGAAAGCTTTGGATGACGTTTTATATAGAGCCCAACTGGAGCTGTATCCAGAGCCACTGCTGGTAGGATCTATTTCTAGAAGTTTGTGCAATGTTTTTGTATTGCCTTCTGGACTTGTGGTTCCCAAACCTGTCCTGGGGTTCCCCCAGCAGTCAGGTTTTCAAATATCCACAATAAATACGTATGAATGCAAATCTCTCTAATGCATTTTCATTGTGGTTATTCTGAAAACCTGCCTGGCTGGGTGTCCTCCAGGAAACTTGGTGGGCAGACTGGATGGACCATTTGTTTTTTTCTGCCATCGTTACTATGCTATATTAGGTTTGGGCACCACTGGTCTAGACCATTAATATTATGTTTTGTGAAATTCTGTGTATGCTCTGCAGACTACTAAGGACAAATCTTAGTCTAGAGGATTATATTAGACAAATTCTTTACTTATACTATATGTTGGATAGTATTAACCTTGTATGAAAAACAATCTCACTCTTTTATACAGAAAATACGCAAGTTATCAAGAAAAACACATTTTATGCATATGAGACCTTATATGAAAAGCACCGTGACTGCACAATATTATCTCATGATTTATGTCCTATTGAGATGGGACATTATAAGACCAAGGATAATAAATATTTAAGCACAAGTCCATCAACCTTGTATATAATTTTTTGAGTATTTTATATTGCAAGTAAAGGTCACTGAGGTCAAATAAAATAAAATAAAGTTTCCTGTACGTACCGGATCAGTCCAGACAGTGGTTTGAGCCTCCTGTCCAGCAGTTGGAGACAGAGAAAAACTGAAGAGGTATCCTATATGAGGACAGTGCTCACCCTGCGACCTTTCAGTATTTCTCTGTCTCCAGCAGATGCGGATAGCAGAACCTGCGGTTCCCCTTTTCTAGACAGCTTTTCACTTGGGGAAAGGTTTTCTTCCTTCATTCTGTCTTAGCGATCAAGCAAGTATTTCTAATTCTATCAAGTGTTTAAAAAAAAAAAAAAAAAGAAGTCTGGACTACTTCATTCCTGTATTGCTCTTAAGGGGCAGCTTGCTGCTCCTTGCTCTTAGTTGGGCCTAGCCCCTGATTTCTCAGCCTAGGACCCTTCCCAGTGACCTGCCTGGCTTGGGGTGACACTGGTGGTCCAGTCCCTCCCCCTCTCAGACCTTGGAGAAGTGGAATGCCTCCAGTCTGTTGACAGACGCCTAATTCCTCTGTTCCTTTTCAATTTACAAAAAAAAAAAAGGACAAAGTCAGCCTGCAAGCGGCAGGCTGCAGACAGCTTCGGGGGAAGGAGTGGATGTTTGTGTTTTTCCTCACCGCTCGCAGCCAGGCACACGTTCACTTGCTGTTTTCAGTTAGCAGTGCTGCTCCCCCTCCCCCCCCCCTTTCGCGATGCCTCGTCCGATGCTGTGCATAACCTGCTGGGAGCCTGCTTCAAGGCTCTCCCGTGAGGGCATCTGTTCGCACTGCTTACCCGGTGGGGAAGGCCCCTCCCTGCCAGAGATATCAGCTGTTCGTCCCCCAACTCGCCAAGCGTGCGGCACAGCCGGCCCCATTCCTGCAAACCGCGGGAACGGCGGCCATCTTGGCTACACACCACGATGCTGAATCTCTGCCAGATGGGGAGGGGAGCCGTTTTTCCCGCGCACTCCATCTAATTTAAGCCCTGTGCATCTCCCGGACGTCTGCTCTGACTCTCAGCCTGCTGACCCCCCCCCCTCTTCCGATCCCAGGGAAAACCCCAGGGCATTTTTCAACTGAATTTGTTCTACTTATGCACAATGCTTCTGTGGCTAGTTTCTTACAGCTGGATGCTCCCCCCATAGACCCCTCTCCTGCACGGATGCCGGTAGGACCCCCTCCAGCAAAGGTCCCTAGGACATCGGCGGATCAGGGATCCACAATCCCTGTCCCTCAAGGGGAAAATCGAGTCCGCGTTGTGCCGGGGGTTCCAGATCCTCCAGATCCCCCTTCTCTGCCACCTCAGTTGCCGGACCTGGATCCAGATGTGGACGGTCACTCTCAGAGCACCCTGATCCCGCCAGTGGACGGCGACAATCCTCACGTGCTGCATCTTTTCCAACAGGAGGAACTGGATCCCCTTATACCTTTTGTTTTGGCTGAGCTGGACATCGATGCCTCTCAGGAGGACATCACGAGTGCTCCGATATCTAGCAAGGTAGATCCTGTCCTGGCTGGCCTGAGGGCACCTCCACGCACCTTCCCTTTTCATCCGATGCTCATGCAGCTCCTGCTACGGGAATGGGAAGCGCCAGAGGCCGGGTTACATGTGGGCAGGGCTATAGACAAGCTCTATCCCCTCCCTGATCAGTGTTCGACATGTTAAAAATCCCTAAAGTCGATGCCTCTGTCCCTGCTGCTACTAAGAGGACTACCATTCCGGTAGTGGTAGCAACCACCTTGAAGGACCTTCAGGACCGCAAGTTGGAGGTTATCTTAAACAAATATTTGAGGTGTTGGCGCTTGGGGTCCGGGCGACACAATTTTATGTGATAAGTTAGAATGTTTAAGTACACAAATCAGATCCTCAGATTTCATTTGAGCATGTTATTTGAATAGTTGGTGACAGAGAACCATGCTCTCAATCTAGCTCTCTTTATAGACTTCCTGGGGCATCCTCATGATAAAAATCTATGCATCATATCAGCTGTGAGTCAAATTCCTCCATTGATGAACAAAGCCTGTACAACCTGAAAAACTGATCTACTGGAAGACCACGTTTGAACAGTCTAGGATGATGGCTGTCAAATCTCAAACGTTTATTGCATTCAGTTGATTTATGATGTATCCTGGTGATAAGATGCAGTTTTTTTAATGCAATTTGCTCATGGTGGTAGGTTAGTGTAAAACTCAGATTTGTGTCCTGGTGATTAAGCCATCAATGGAATGATAATAAACTGGCTTAGAGTGTACCCAGATGAAGAGTATGCATCTCTATAACAGTTCCAGAGCTATTTATATATATTCTGCATACATGGATGGGTAAACATGATGCTTCTCAAACTAACCCCTAGATTCATCATTCTGCTATATTCATATATATATTTTTATAGCAGAATGATGTGAAAAAAAAAGGGGCAAGGGGCGATAGTAGGCAGCCGGCCGCATCGCAGCAGTGCAGTTTCTCCCAGTGCGGCCATGCCGCACTATCGCCCCCATAGCGCCACAGGAAAAGGTGTAGTTATGTCTTGAGGTGCTGCCGGCAATAATGTGAAAAACATTATCAACCACAGCGCTGCCGGGAGATAACTCTGCCCAAACCCTGCCCACACTCTTCCCCTTCCCTTAATTAGAATAATACCGCCGCAATACCGGCACATCACAGAATAAAGAATGACCCTGTAAAGTAAGAGAGTTTAGCCTCATTAGGGACCACTGGAGACCCCTTGTACTTGATAGAAGTGCTCAGACTGAAAACAAAAGTAGTTGGAAATTACAAACTCTGTCAAAGAGATCAGAAACTATATGGGCATTCGCTGAGGGACTTTGCATTGATCCAATACTTTGCTAACTATCTGTAATGTGGACTGCCGGAGAATATTGGTATACAAGGAATCCATGTTGAGACAAACCAAAACAGCTTCTTGTGGTAATTCTCCAACTTCACCAAGTTTATGAAGCATATGCGCTGAATCTTGCAAAAATAAGTCCAAAAACTGGGCCAGCGGCTTAAGACAGCCATTAGCTGAAACTATAGATATACATGGTGGATTCATCTGTGTTTTGTGAATTTTCGGAACACCATAGATCACTGGTATACAGGATGATCTACCCAAAGATAAGCTAGCTCTTTGAAAGTCAAAAATCCTTGTGTGGAAGCCTGCTAGAGTACTGCTTTTATATTCTGTGACAAGTCAGGTATCAGATTCTACAACAGCTTGACATAGTATCTTCTATCTTGTAGCTGCCTATGAATTTTTGCCATGTAATCATTGGCGTTTAGCACAACTATGCCCCCACCTTTGTCAACTGGTTTGTTGATAATATCTTCTTGGCGGAACAACTCACGAAGCGCTGTGCGTTCTTCTGAAGAAAGATATTTTAAAAAGTCCTTATTGGTTGTTTTTCCATGCTTTCTAGGTCATGTAAGACAAAATTCTGGAATGTTTGCATATAGGAATCTACCGCTTCTGGTGGTATACAATTTGATCGTGGCTTAACCAATAACAGGTCAGGGTTTACTGTCAAGAAATCAGAAAAAAATAACTTAACTTGCAAGGTCCGAAAAAACCTGAAGAGATCTATATGGCTTTCAAATCATCATGAAAGGTGGTAGGCATGAACGAGAGACCTTGGTTCAACACTCCTTGAGTGACTGACAATGAACACCCTGATTAATCACCAACGATTCTGTGCAAGTGTGACTGGGTGAGGGGTTTGTGTCACTGAGTGTCGCTGGTTTGTGGTCGGTTGGGGAACTGTCTGTGCACTTGATCTAGCCTGCAGGAGCAGTAACCCCTGCTTAAAAAAGCAGTAGAAGGCTGGTTGTTCATAGGTCTTAGATCACTCAGATCATCGGTCCCACATTACTTGAGTTTTACACTAAACTGCCATCATAAACAAATTGCATTCTTAGATAATATATTTTGGCAAGAATCTCATCTTGTCACCAAGATACATTTTAAATCAATTGAACGCAATAAACTTGTGGGATTTAAAAGCCATCATCTTAGACCATTCAAATGTGGTCTTCCTGTAGGTCAGTTTTTCAGTATTTTTCTGTGTAAAAGTGAGATTGTTTTTGATTCAAGGTATTTTTTTTCAGTCTAAGGGTTCTTTTTTGATAGGATAGTATTAATTGGCATATGATAATGAGAATCATAAAATGCTATTGTTATAGTTTGCTGCATTTTTGGACCCATGTTGATATCCCAGCATAAAGTAATGAATTTAACACTCAGATTGATTTCTGACTGCAGGGATCCTTCTATAGCTTTAATCGCCAGCATGATCATCATAACAGTTGTGCATATTAGATTGGCTTAGTTTTCTAACAGAACTTCTTAATTCTTAAGGTCAGTTTGATGATATCTGTTAGCACTTTGGTTTTATATTAGAAAAAATCTTGTCTATATTGAAAAGGGCATAGTAACTTCTAGACACAACATTGTCTTCAGTTTGCATCTTTGAGGGTAGTTTTTCAATTAGCTGTTTTCCATATTAGTCTGTATTTAATACATGTATGTAGAGAGAGATTTTGTTATGGCAGCTTTTCTGTTCCTATGTTTACAGAAATGTTTCTTGTTTATAGTAGGAAAAATTAAATTCAGTACTTTGGCTTTAATTTTGTAGCAAGGAGGAAGGGATTTTGTAGAGGGGGTCAGATAATCTTGACTTGGTTATTTTGAACATTAGCCCCCATCTCTAATCTAGGTGGGGCTTATTAGCATGATTGTAATAGTGTGAACCCACAAAATTGAAGTTTATATGATAGAAATCAGGGATCACCACCTGCAAGTGATGGCAGGGTCTGAGGATCTTTGGCCCATTTCAAACTTTGAGATTCTCCTGACCTTGCTCTACGAACTACTTTTTTACCATCAAAGATTGCCCACACTGAGTGGTTGGATGGATACCAGGATATGAATTCTTTGATCTTGTCATGCTAACATCTCAACATACATACACTCTCATTCCATGCATTATTTCTTAGTGGTAAGGACAGCGTACTCCCCTGGGCATATTTAATTAAATGAGATACTAGTACCTTGTTTTGCCAAGTTCTTGCATCCCAGATGCTCAGTCTCCCACAGTTTCAGGAAGTTGATTCACCACTCAATAGCATCAACCTGGTAGACATCCTAGTATTCTTCAAGGACAAGCAAGATGGTAGTCCTCACACATGGGTGACATTATCGGATGAAACCCGGCATGGAACTTTGATCTCAAAGATTCTAGAACTTTCAAACATGCCCAGTAAGGTTTCCCGTGCCAGTGCACAGATAGGCTGACACATCAATGTCAGGACTGAGTTAGGAACCAAGACTACCATTGAGCGCCATGGTCACCCTTGACACCGGTGCCCTCGATGCGGTAAGTGCCACGTGGGCGCCGTCAAGCGCCATGCATGTTTCGAGCGTACTGGCTGAGCCTTGTGTGCCGCAGGTGTCAGTAGGTGCCGAAGAACCTTGATGCACCAGAGGAACGGCATTGACCTTAACATCATAGAGTGCCTTGGGCCTCGATGCGGCGGAGTAGTGGCACCGACATCTAGTGTCACAGCCTGGACCACATCAGGGACCAGGATTGCCATCCAGTGCCATGGTCCACCTCGTTGCCATCAGAACCACCCTCAATGCCATCGATGCCCTCAATCCCATTGAAGTCTGTGTGTGGCCACCTATGATCCCATCGAGGTGCTGGGCCATCATGGAGGCCATCAGGCATGTTGGCCAGCAATGCCATTCACTGCTGCTCTCGACTATGTCTAGCACCATTGGCGAATTACTGGGATCGCCATTGGGTGCCTTGGCCGCCCTCAAGGCCATCTATCACCGGGGCTTCTGAGAGGCCTCAAGTACCACTGAAGCCCTCGGGCAACAGGGGTTTTGGGTCTTGGACGATCTTGGTGCTGACGAGCGCCGATGTCACCATTGACCAGAGCACCAAGGCAGCCAAGCGCAGTGATCCAGTGCCCTCGAGTCTACTTTGCAGTGTCCAGACAGGGCACCGAGGGGCATAGTGCTGTCCCATCACTGGCCTACGACTATCGGATATCATGGATGCCGATGATCTCGGAGACCCTAAGCTGCTGGGATCGGGGGGCATCAGAGGCCCTGCCTTTCTTCATTCACCCTTATGCTAATGAGTGCTAGAGTTGCTGTCGAGGCTATTGTCAGCCATGGCCGCTGGCAAGGGATGCCATTGAGCTCACAGCATCAATGCCTTCAGACATATAGGTGAGCCAAGGCGAACTGTTGATGGCATCAGCAGTTATTTGTTCCTTTGGGCACTGATGAGGCATGTTAGGGCAACAGAATCTCTGCCTGCAGGCGCCCTGGCATCCTTGGTACCAACGGTACATCGACGCCTTTGGGCACTGGCGTCTCTCTCGATGCCCCAAGAGCTTTCGATGTCCATGGGCGCCTGGGGCACGGGGATAGCACTATATCTTCCAACCAGACCTACGAGAACAGCATACAAAAATACTCTTTTAACAGCACACATCAATTCTTCTCTAAGCAAACGTGCCATGTCCGCAGCAGGTCCATCACAATGGAACTCACTTCCACCAGCACTTCGGGCAGAACCATGCCCAATCAACTTCAAAAAGAGACTAAAAACTCTGCTATTCGAACAAGCATTCCAGTCATGATAACTATTTACCTCTACGCCACCACCCGGCCCTAAGCCTAAATAAAAACTCTTACCATTCTTATATTAGAACACAGACGCCTATTAAGGTAAAGTTGCTTTCTTCGCTATTAAGATAAATTTTGCTTTCTTCCCTCTCCAGTATGTTCCAAGTTTTGCTCCCCACCTACTCTGACCCAACTTTACTCTGACCCTATCTTCATACCTGTATTATGTATTTAATATTAACATTAACATTCTCATGCTTGTTATCACAGTTCCATGCAACTAGCATTACATGTAATTAGCATTTAGCATTACATGTAATTAGCATTTAGCATTCTATGTTATCAGCGTTCTATCAGCATTTTATGTTCTATGTAATTAGCATGCTCTCATGCTTGTGTTCAGTTTCAATGTAAACAGAGACGATATGCAATATCTTGTATGAATCCCGGTATATAAAAAAGTTAAATAAATAAATAAATATACTGTCAAACTGGTCAAGACATGGTCAAGTGCTGTTGAAGCCCTGGGTGCAGCATTGTTTGGTGCCATTGATGTGATCCATCATTGGAGAGCGCTAAGGGTCTCAATGGGTGCTGACACAAAGATGGGTACCAGTGGATGCAGTCAGATGCCCCAGGACAGCACCATGGGCACCATTGGTCACCATGGACTTCGCTGCTGCCATTCCATGAGGGAAACGGCGATGTGCCATTCCCAGCGCCATTTCAAGGGCTGTGTTTAACCTCTTGGAGCGTTATCAGGTACTGGAGGTACCATGGGAATGATGCAATAGAACGCCACTCACCACCTTGCCATAATCAGAGCCCCAGTCATACTGGGGACGCTGTCATCATGCTTTTTCCATTCACTCTATTGGGAGTTAGTGCGACAGTGGAGTGCAGTATGCGCGGTCGGGTAATAAGGGGTCATCTACTCCTCCAAGTGCCTCTGGTGCTGGCAGGCAGCATTCTCTCTGCCGGTGCTGTACCCAGTCATGCCAGGGTTTTGCCATCGTCGTGTCAAGGTATCAGCTTCCTTGTCTATTCTGGTGAGGAAGACGCCATCACTCACTCTGTGTTTGCTTTTTGGTAGCACACAGCCACAGACTCTTAACAGCTGGTGCTCGGTCCTTGCTGTGTCATGGAATTCTATCCACAAGCACGGCGAGTGGGTTCTTAGGTGTACTGCCATCTGTAGAGTGGGATACACTGTATGAGACTGGTCAGCGTGCTTTTCCAGCAGAGGGCACTGTTCTTCCAGTTGCCCTCTACAGAATGGGTTTGTGTGTGTGTTTCCCTCGTGGTGAGTACAGCAAGTTGTGCTTTGCTGACCTGGTCAAACCCCTAGGGGAGTGGATATCAGGATGGTAATGTCGGGAGTCTTCCCCTTCCTCAGAAGAGGACTATGTCTTTCAACCTCTCCCATGTTAGAAATCTCTTTGTGGGGAAGCACCTAGGGCTCCATCCCTTGCAGGTTTATCACTGCATGGAGCCTTGATTCTTTTGAATCGGTGCATCTCCTTGCAGGACAGGACCAAGGGACAGCAGCAGTGGTCATTGGATTGTTTTTGCTGGGGCCTCTCGGTTGATGTCCATGGTGGCATTCCCCATCTGAGAGGGGCTGCAAGTGGCAGATTTGGTCACTTCTTAACCTCAGTGATCAGTGACTGTAACCCAACTCTCGCCTGGAGAGCCTGAAGGTTTTCCAGGATCGGGAGGCCCCGATTCCCTTTGCTTTCTTATCTAGGAAGGGGAGATATGACTGGATTTCCAAGGCAGTCCTTATGGGTTCCCACCTGGATACCTGGTTGTCCCCCCCCCCCCCCCCTTCAATGGATAGCCCTTATTCTCCATTTCCCAGAGAAGGAATGTCACTGCTTCTCATTGGCAGTCACACTCTGTTTCTCGTGGGATCAGAGGGCAGTAGCACTCTCCTTAGGTCTTCCTAAGGCACAGCAGGTCTACTTCGCGAGGGAGCCATTCCAGATTTGGTCTCCCCTAGTACTAGAAGTCTCCTCTTCAGGTTAGCTCCCTGGTGAAGATTAAGGGTTTCTCCTGTCCAGGAGTCACTTTTGTTCTCCTAGGACAAGCAGGATGGTAGTCCTCACATGTGGGTGACATCATTGGATGGAGCCCGGCACAGAAAACTTTTGTCGAAGTTTCTAGAAACTTTGACAGCACACTGAGCCATGCCCAGCTTGCTGCTATCCGCACATCCAAGCGAGGTCCCCCCTTCAGTCTCTTCTTTTCCGCGGTGCAGTTGCCTCGCAGTTTGTGGAGCTCTCATTTTTCTTGGTTTTTCTTCAATAAATTTCGGGTTGATTTCCTCATCAGGACCCCCTTTGCAGTCAGTGCCTCCTCGGTGTGGTAGGTTGTCCTTCTTGCCTTTTTCCAAGTTTGCGGTCGATTCCCAATTACCCACCTCATGGTGACCTCCAGCCATTGACTGCACGCCAGGTGTTTTTTCATGGCGTCGACCGGTTTTCATTGGTGCCCCCAGTGCCTGTGAACCATTTCTATCATGGATCTGCCTGGGGGCCTCACATGACGTCCATGGGTGCCGTCTGTGTGACTAGATGACTTCCAAAGGCCATCGGGCGTGCCTCGACAAGATGGAGAAGCTCTTCGGGATCCCAAAATCTGCTCCTTTTACTCCTACATTGTCTTCATCTATGCCGAGAGCCCCTCGACACACTATCCCTAGCTGTTCCTCTCGCCAGTACCTCCAAGGATCATGGGGATGGTGATAGATCCTTGGTGATTTCACCACTCTCCCAGACATCGGGATCCTCTGCTTCCTCAGCACCAGGGAAAAATCAGGCCGAGCACCGAGGGAGATCCTGCAAGCAATCTGTCTGAAGTCACACTGATCCTGCCCTGGTACCCTTAGGGCTCCCAGGCCAGTGAGGAAATCCTGTTCTACAGGGGTTTGCAGTTGCGGCACCCTGGATTCCTGTCTTTTAGTAGAATGTTTCTGGATTTCTTTCCTGGGGGATTCGCTCTTAGTTTCAGCTGTTCCAAGTAGGCTGAGGGCTCTGTCTTGGGGGGTGGGGATGTAACATCCTACTGAAATCGGCAGTCAGTTATTTGCTTGAGGTTGACATATGCAACCTAGCGACTTTTTCTTTCCCCTGCAGACCTAGCGGTCTGCCTCCTTGTGTTCTTTGCTCCTTCCGATTTCTAGTTGGAATATCGAGGGGAAAGGAAGAAAAGTTAGGGCATTCATGGTATATCTTAGTATACCTTAGAGAAAGGTATATCTTAGAGAAAGATATATTACATTTTCCCTATTTTTTCACCAAGTTCTGGCTACTACTGCCATTAGCTTTTCTAATTTCACTGGGTTGTCCAGCGTGCCTTCCTGCTCACCACAGCTATCCCGTAGACAAGATGGATAGCCCTGCCCATGACATGGTTCAGTGTGGGTGAGTTTCAGATCTAACTTATCTTCCTGCTTGGGGGTTTGGGCTAGCGATCCCATTCAGGGATTGCCTTTCATCCCCTGAAACTCTTTATGCTGTCCTGCGTGGTCAGCAATGTCTGGTACTTTGGCATGTAGAATCTGTCACAGACCCTGCCATTGTTGATTATTCTTGCAAGAGTTGCTTGGGTTTTTCTGTCCATTGAGCCTCTCAGCCAAACATGGGGCACACTTCTGCAGATGCATTCTGTCCTTCAGATGCCAGTGGACTGCAGTTTCTTTCTGGGGAGCTGTCGAGCCCCAGTTATTTTTTCAGTTGTCTTGTATCACCAGAAGAAACTATGTTGTCTTCATCATAACAAAATAAGAAATTGCAGTACTGGTCAGACCAAGGGTCCATCATGCCCAGTATCCTGTTTCCAATAGTGGCCAGTCCAAGTCACAAGTACCTGGCAAGTACCCAAACACTAAGTAGATCCCATGGTACTGATGCCAGTAATAGCAGTGGCTATTCTCTAAGACAACTTGATTAATAGCAGTTAATGGACTTCTCCATGAACTTATCCAAACCTTTTTTTAAACCCAGCTACACTAACTGCACTAACCACATCCTCTGGCAACAAATTCCAGAGCTTAATTGTGCGTTGAGTAAAAAAGAGTTCTTTGGTTTTCATCTCTAGACTTTTTCCTGTATCCAGAAGGTTCTAGACCTACTAGCATCAGGGTTTACTGATCTGAAACCCTGCTTGTAAAGTTTTCCGTGTTGCAAAGTATATTTCTTGCTGGCGCTCGCATCACTCCCCTGCCTTAGATGCCTCTGCTACGCATCGGGGATTTGTGTCTCAGTATTTTCTATGGTTTTCTCTTTGTAGAACCCAAATGTTTTCCCACCTAGACCCCTTTGTGGGTTGGCTGTCTCACAGGCAAAAGGGAGAGAGGAGGCACTTTCAGGACTGTGCGATTTCCTGCTTTGTCCTGCTCGGATAGCCTGTAGCTTGGGATTCACCCATGTGTGAGGACTACCATCCTGCTTGTCCTCTGAGATAGCAAAGTTGCTTACCTGTAACAGGTATTCTCACGAAACACACCCAGCTCCCTTGGGAAGTGGTTTCTCCATGTATGAGCTACATCATGGACTGAGGAGCTCTGGCTAGGGGGCAGGGTGATGACAGCTGCACATGCTCAGAAGAGCATGCTTAAAAGTTCTAGAATTTTTGAGATCAGAGTTCCGGACCAGACTCTATCCAATGATGGCACCCATGTGTGAGGACTAACACCCTGCTGACCTCAGAGAACACCTGGTGTACAGGTAAGCAACTCTGCTTTCTCCAAAGGCCTGTGACGCAGTTAGGTTGTTCCTTGCTGCTCTGAACCTCTGCAGAACGAAGGTGGCAGCATAGAAGGCATTGCCATAACTATTTATTTATTTATTTATTTATTTATTTATTTATTTATTTATTTATTTGCTTTTATATATCGACATTTGTGGGTAAATCATGCCGGTTTACAATATAACTGAAGGAGGAAATTACAAAAAACCAGGGTGGGGGGAGAGAGAGCAGATAGAAAGAGAAGGGGCGAGAGAAGAGGGAGAAACAGGAAGAGGAGAAAAGGAACAGTACCTGATGGAAAACAGAAGAACATAAGACTAGCTGCACAGGGAATGCCCCCTTTTAAATTCAAGAAAACAGTAGTATTTTTACCAGGCTGATAAGCTTAAACCAATATGCATTATCCTTTAGATAGCACACAGTATGCCAGGTATTGCTATTTTTCCTCAAAAATTGAATTCCTGATATTAAAGGACTTTTTTTTATTTATTTTTATTTTTAGGTTGCTAATGCAATAAAGGCATCATTACCCCAAGGTGCCATGAAATCTAGCAAGGAAGGCACAAGATGTATTCAAGTGGAAATTGCACCATCTTCATCTAGGATATCAAGAAATGCAGTCACTAGCATGTCAATCCGCGGCCATAGGTGGAAGAGACACGGTAAGGAATGTGGCATTCTAATGAACTTGCATGCGCCTTTAGCAGCTGCATGCCTACAACATACCTTTGTAGACTAAATAGTGTTTAAAAATGTGTGTGTGTGTGTGTGTGTGTGTGTATACAAAAAGAAGGTTGCACTCACCTATATATTGTTTAGAAAATATACATGCAACAAAATTATAAATCCAAGTAAAGTGTATCTCTCAAGGTTTTATTGGTTATGTACTATATGCATTAATAAAAATGTGAGTGATATACTTTACCTGGACTTATAACTTTGTTGCATGCATATTTACTAAAAACTATATAAGGGGGTTCAGCCTTCTTTTTGTATACTTTAATTTGTTGTTCCCCTAGTTTTAGTTTAAACAATTTTTATTGGTTTTTCAAATAAACACAAACATGCAAACAACAGAGGAAGGTTGGTTCCTGACCTACCCTCTGATGATCAAACAACCAACTTACAGAATACATCATCTCCTCCCATCCTCCCCCACCCCCCCTTTCCCCCCTAACCCTTGTCGTCCTGGTCAATGAGATGTCCAACAGTGAACATAACTATGGTATCAATGTGGGATGGTCCCTCAGTCGTTCAGGACCAAGCTCCGAGCCCAGTGTGGCAGTTGCTGTAAGTAGGGAGTCCAGGTTTTGAGAAACATCTTCCGCTTGCAAGGAGTGACATGCGAGGACATGTTTTCCATGGTCATCAAGGCATGAAATTGATTCCGCCATGCCCAGAATTATGGGGGAGTCGCCGAGCGCCAAACTGACAGGATTATCTTTTTCCCAACCAAGGTAGCCTTGTGTAGCAATAGGCGAGAGCCAGGATCCCATATCCGAACAGGAGAAATGCAGCCAAATAAAAGCCATAAAGGAGAAATGGGGAAGGCCACATCTAGAATATCGGTCATATAGTCGGCTATCTTGCCCCAAAATCTGTGTATTGGGGGGCAAGACCAAAAAACATGAGAGAGAGTGCCCACCGAAGTTTGGCACCTCTGGCACAGCTCAGAGCTCGTTATAGATTGCTGACGAGTGATTTGGGGGGAGACATAAGCTCGGCTCAGGAACTTGTACTGCATCTCTCGGTAGTACTGGTTACTAGAGATCCTGGCCACCCGTCGGAAACATACCCGCAATATTTGGCGAGTGACCATAAAATCCCCATCTCGATTCCAACGGGTAACCAAGGGTTGACTTACATCCATTTGGCCTTTTTTCCCTAGGAGAGCATGATAAGCGGACAGAGACAGGACCCTAGCCTGGGCAAAATGAAACACCTCATCCAACGCCTCATACCCCAAAGGCAATTTAGACGGCTCGGGTAATGAGATGATTTAATGGCGAATTTGTAGGTATGGGAAGATATGAGATTACCCTAGTCCAGAAACATCACCAAATTCCGTAAAGTTCAGGATCTTCCCTTCTCTAGTCAGTAATTGTCCCAACCAGTGTAACCCTCGAGTTTCCCATTCCTGAAAAGAGCCATTTTGGGAACCTGGTGTAAAGTCTACATTCCCCTTTATCGGTAAAAAGTAAGCACATACGCGTGAGATCTTTAAAATTCTGGTCAATCGTTGCCAGGTGAGCCTAAGCGGTTCAGTCATCACTGATTGGGATAAAAAAGGAGGGAGAGATGCGGCCTGCGACTGGAGGACATAAGAAAGCGCAAGGGGATGTTCCCCTAGTTTTAATAGGCTTATTGTGCAAGGGTGTTGGATTTTATTAAAAAAAAAAGTGTGGTGACACGATTGGTGCATCCCCAGTTCCCTAACCCCCTACCTATCCTTCCTCCCTTTTCCCCTCTCTTCCCAACCCCTAATCCCTACCTATCTAATCAAATTTTTTTTGTTTTATAACTTACTTCTTCTCAGGAGCTGAAGTAAGTTCTGTGTGCCAGCTGGCTGCTGGTGCACGCTTCACCAGGACAGTACAAAATGGCACTGTCCTGGCCGGCCCCCGTCCAGACCCAGCCCACCCCTCTTCTCACAACCGGTTCTTCCACCCGTACGGTGAGATACACGCGTGGCCGCAACTGTTCTAAAATGGCCGCGGCGCTCACGCAGCTCAGCCACGCATGTACCTCGTGGTTTTTCTGTGTGCCGGCTTTTTAAAATGTACTTTAAATGCATATAGTGCATGACCTTGTTTCTGGAGTGAAATCTGTTCTCTGTTCGGCTAGGTACCAGCTAGGTTTTATTAGTCAACGCTTGCTCATTTATTACATTTTTATTCCACTTTTCCAAGGAAATACTCAAGGTATGTTCCATCGAACATAAAAATTAAGGTCACCCCTCAACAACTGGGCAACTCATAAAATCGGAAATATACATAGATGCAAGGCATAAAAGCATCATCAAGAAAACCAATGGTCTAAAAGAGCATGTGCAAACTAGAAAGTACACCCTCTTACTATCTACCTCGGCCCATTTACAGATCAGAATTGATCAGTCATCATTACACTTGTTGGAACAGTCAGGCTGTAACTTTCCATCTGAACCCAAAACAATTGGTCTTCTGGCAAATGTACTTAGGCAGCTCATTTCTCAGGGTATGGGCTACACAGGAAAAAGTATGTGCTGTCATTGTGACAGACCTAACATCTCTTAATGAAGGAATCAAGAGAAAGGCTTAATAAGGTGATTTCATCACTCTTATAAGACGAATCCAGCTAACCAACTTCATTAGATAGCTGGGACCTAACCTAAATAGTGCCTTAAACTGCATTCTGTATGATGCAAGTAGCCAGGGAAGGTTACGAAGCAGAGGAGTTGCCCTTTCAGTAATTACCTCCATTGACTAGCCGAGCTGCAGTGTTTTACAGAACTAGCAGTTTCCATAAGGTCTTGTTTGTGAGACCCTGATAATAGTGAGTTGCTGTAATCCATGCATGATGTAACCAGAATATAAGTGACAGTTTTTAACCCCAGTGTGGCCATGTGTGCAATTGATGTGCAATCCAAGGTTTAAAATAATCACTTCAAACAGTAATATTGGTTTACACTGACATATTTAATTCAGAATCTCATTGATACAGAGCTTTCAGATTACATTTCTCTTCTGCTGATTTTCATTCAGGCAGGCTAGAGTGGCAGACCTGGAGGAGCTGAGGGAGACAGAGAGGTATATAGATGAGACCTTCAGGGACATAGTAGCCAAGTCCCAACTTCAGACTGGCAGCCCTGGTGCTGCCTTGGAGGAAGATCTCATGATTGGAGAGCATCAACCTGATGCAGCAGGAAAGGATCCTGTAGCAAGGACCTGCTCTCCAGGTGGTGCATGGTCCTTTCGCACCGAGGATGTGTCTCCAAGGCCTACTGCAAGAAGGGAAGGGTTAGGTCGGCCGTCATAATTGGTGATTCGATTATTAGGAATGTAGACAGCCGAGTGGCTGGTGGGCATGAGGATCACCTGGTAACATGTCTACCTGGTGCGAAGGTGGCAGACCTCACGATTTTAGACGGTGCTGGGGAGGAGCTGGCTGTCGTGGTACATGTGGGCACCAACGACAGGAAAATGTGGGAGGGAGGTTCTGGAAGCCCATTTTAGGCTATTATGTAGAAAGCTTAAATCCAGAGCCTCCAGGGTAGCATTCTCTGAAATGCTTCCTGTTCCACGCGCAGGTCCCCAGAGGCAGGCAGAGCTCTGGAGTCTCAATGCGTGGATAAGACGAGGGTGCAAGGAAGAGGGATTCAGTTTTGTAAGGAACTGTTTGTTTAATTTATTTATTTATTTATTTAAAATCTGTTCTATACCGTCGTTAAGCTAGTTGCTGTCACAACGGTTCACAATAAGGCACATAATTTCAAACTTAAATGTGTTGTTATATTAACTAAACAGGTGCCATCAAATACTGTAACATAGTTTCATATTAAATATGGGAACTGGGAAACTTTTGGGGAAGGGGGAGTCTCTTCCGAAGGGATGGGGTCCACCTTACCCAGGGTGGAACCAGACTGCTGGCGCTAACCTTTAAAAAGGGGAGAGAGCAGCTTTTAAACTAGAACAAAGGGGAAAGCCGACAGTGGCTCAGCAGTGCATGGTTCGGAGGGAGGTATCTTCAAAGGATACTAATGATGCATTAGAATTAGGGCATCCCGACAGTGAGGTTCCAATAATAAGAAAAGTAGTCCAAGTGCCTGTAACTAAAAACTCACCTGAGCTAAAAAATTCTAACTTATCCCTATCAATTAAAAAGCAGAATGAAAATACAAACAAAAAACAAACTTTGAAAGGTTTGTATGCTAATGCCAGAAGTCAGAGAAGGGCTACCAAAATGATAAGGGGAATGGAACAACTCCCCTATGAGGAAAGACTAAAGAGGTTAGGACTTTTCAGCTTGGAGAAGAGACGACTGAGGGGGGATATGATAGAGGTGTTTAAAATCATGAGAGGTCTAGAACGGGTAGATGTGAATCGGTTATTTACTCTTTCGGATAGTAGAAAGACTAGGGGGCACTCCATGAAGTTAGCATGGGGCACATTTAAAACTAATCGGAGAAAGTTCTTTTTTACTCAACGCACAATTAAACTCTGGAATTTGTTGCCAGAGGATGAGGTTAGTGCAGTTAGTATAGCTGTGTTTAAAAAAGGATTAGATAAGTTTTTGGAGGAGAAGTCCATTACCTGCTATTAAGTTCACTTAGAGAATAGCCACTGCCATTAGCAATGGTAACATGGAATAGACTTCGTTTTTGGGTACTTGCCAGGTTCTTTTGGCCTGGATTGGCCACTGTTGGAAACAGGATGCTGGGCTTGATGGACCCTTGGTCTGACCCAGTATGGCATTTTCTTATGTTCTGATGTTCTAAGAAGTAAGATGGGAGAATTAGAATGTATAGCAGTGAATGATGACATATACTTAATTGGCATCTCAGAGATATGGTGGAAGGAGGATAACCTATGGGATAGTGCTATACCGGGGTACAAATTATATTGCAATGACAGAGAGGAGCACCCGGGAGGCGTTGTTGTGCTTTATGTCCGGGATGGCATAGTGTCCAACAGGATAAGCATCCTGCATGAAACTAAAGGCACAATAGAATCTTTGTGAATAGAAATCCCTTGTGTGTTGGGGAAAACTATAGTGATAAGAGTATACTACCATCCACCTGGTCAAGATGGTGAGACGGACAGTGAAATGCTAAGAGAAATTAGGGAAGCTAACCAAATAGGTAGTGTGGTAATAATGGGAGATTTCAATTACCCCAATGCTGACTAGGTAAATAAATCATCGGGACATGCTAGAGAGATAAAGTTCCTGGATGGAATAAATGACAGTTTTATGGAGCAATTGGTTCAGGAACTGACGAGAGAGGGAGCAATTTTAGATCTAATTCTTAGTGGAGCAAATGATTTGGTGAGAAAGGTAACGGTGGTAGGGCCACTTGGCAATAGTGATATGATCAAATTTGAATTAATGACTGGAAGGCGGAAAGTAAGCAAATCCATGACTCTCGTGCTAAACTTTCAAAAGGGAAAATTTGATAAAATGAGAAAAATAGAAAAAAACCTGAAAAGAGCAGCTACAAAGTTAAAAGGGTGCAAGAGGCGTGGTCATTGTTTAAAAAAAAAAAAAAATACCATCCTAGAAGCACAGACCAGATGTATTCGACACATTAAGAAAGGTGGAAGGAAGGCAAAACTGTTACCGGCATGGTTAAAAGGTGAGGTGAAAGAAGCTCTTTTAGCCAAAAGATATTCATTCAAAAATTGGAAGAAGGATCCAACAGAAGATAATAGGATAATGCATAAGCGTTGGCAAGTAAAATGTAAGACATTGATAAGACAGGCTAAGAGAATTTGAAAAGAAATTGGCCATAGAGGCAAAAACTGACAGTAAAAACTTTTAAAAATATATCCGAAGCAGAAAGCCTGTGAGGGAGTCAGTTGGACCGTTAGATGATCGAGGGGTTAAAGGGGCACTTAGAGAAGATAAGGCCATCGCGGAAAGATTAAACGATTTCTTTGCTTTGGTGCTCATTGAAGAGGATATTGGGGAGATACCCATTCCGGAGAAGGTTTTCATGGGTAATGATTCAGATGGACTGAACCAAATCACAGTGAACCTAGAAGATGTGGTAGGCCAGATTGACAAACTGAAGAGGAGTAAATCACCTGGACCGGATGGTATACACCCCAGGGTTCTGAAGTAACTAAAAAACAAAATTTCAGATTTATTAGAAAAATTTGTAACCTGTCATTAAAATTATCTATTGTACCTGAAGACTGGAGGATAGCTAATGTAACCCTAATATTTAAAAAGGGCTCCAGGGGTGATCCTGGAAACTACAGACCAGTTAGCCTGACTTCAGTGCCAGGAAAAATAGTGGGAAGTGTTCTAAATATCAAAATCACAGAACATATAGAAAGACATGGTTTAATGGATCAAAGTCATCATAGCTTTACCCAAGGCAAGTCTTGCCTCACAAATCTGCTTCACTTTTTAAAAGGAGTTAATAAACATGTAGAAAAAGATAAACCGGTAGATGTTGTGTATTTGGATTTTCAGAAGGCATTTGACAAAGTTCCTCATGAGAGGCTTCTAGGAAAAGTCAAAAGTCATGGAATAGGTGGCGATGTCCTTTCGTGGATTACAAACTGGCTAAAAGACAGGAAACAGAGAGTTGGATTAAATGGACAATTTTCTCAGTGGAAGGGAGTGGGCAGTGGCGAACCTCAGAGATCTGTATTGGGATCCGTGCTTTTCAATATATTTATAAATGATCTGGAAAGAAATACGACGAGTGAGGTAATCAAATTTGCAGATGATACAAAATTATTCAGAATAGTTAAATCACAAGCAGATTGTGATAAATTGCAGGAAGACCTTGTGAGACTGGAAAACTGGCATCCAAATGGCAGATGAAATTTAATATGTATAAGTGCAAGGTGATGCATATAGGGAAAAATAACCCAATGCTAAAGTTACATAATGTTAGATTCCATATTAGGAGCTACCACCCAAGAAAGAGATCTAGGCATCATAGTGGATAATACATTGAAATCGTCGGTTCAGTTGTTGCGGCAGTCAAAAAAGCAAACAGAATGTTGGGAATTTTTAGAAAGGGAATGATGAATAAAACGGAAAATGTCATAATGCCTCTGTATCGCTCCATGGTGAGGCCGCACCTTGCATACTGTGTTCAATTCTGGTCGCTGCATCTCAGAAAAGATATAGTTGCGATGGAGAAGGTACAGAGAAGGGCGACCAAAATAAGGGGAATGGAACAGCTCCCCTATGAGGAAAGGCTGAAGAGGTTAGGACTTTTCAGCTTGGAGAAGAGACAGCCGAGGGGGGATATGATAGAGGTGTTTATGGGTTTAAAAAAGGATTGGATAAATTCTTGGAGGAGAAGTCCATTACCTGCTATTAATTAAGCTGATTTTGAAAATAGCCACTGCTATTACTAGCAACATTAACATGGAATAGACTTAGTTTTTGGGTACTTGCCAGGTTCTTATGGCCTGGATTGGCCACTGTTGGAAACAGGATGCTGGGCTTGATGGACCCTTGCTCTGACCCAGTATGGCATGTTCGTATGTTCTTAATTATGTCATCTTGGAAAAGGATCAGCATAGAGCTATATAGAACATCTCTTTTTGTATTACTGCCATAAAACTCTGGTCCAGTGTTAACTTTTTAAAGTTAAACATTGCTAAAACTGAAGTTCTTAGGGTAGGTAGGCCTGGGAGGGGAAAGAGGATTGATGAAGTCTCCTTCCTCAGTGACCCAATGCTCTCTGTTCTAAATCATACGAAAACTTGGGGTTTTAGGTGATAGAGTTTATGTTGCCTTACTGTATTTATTTTGTTCTCAGTCTGCTTAAACAGCTGTCAGGTTTGTTTTTTTTGCACAGAGATGATGTTGTTCGTGCCTGAATAGCAACTTGGCTGGACTGTTGTAATACACTATTAATTGGTTCATCAAAAGAATGTTAAATCTTTCCAGTTAGTACAGAATGCAGCAGTGCATGTTGTGACAGCACCTAGTTGTAAAGATTACACCAACTTTTTATCTGTTTCATCTGCTTTTGAAGTTGCTTGTCTTGTAAGGACTTTACATGATACTGGCCTTAGATATCTGAACGATGAGTTGGGTGCATGTATACCTTAAAGGTGAATTTTAAAAGCCGGATTGTGCACCAAAATTGGGAGCTGGGTGCGCATCTAGCACATGCATGTGTCCACTTGGTTTTATAAACCACCCACATGCGCAAAAGTACCATGTAAATATCTCGTATCGGGGGGCAAAAGGATCGAAAAACGAGTGGGGAATAGGCATTCCAGGGCAGGGCCAAGAGATATGCATGCATGTACCTATGCACCTGTACGTATGCCCAGGTCTAATTCAGCACAGAGCTACTTCTGTTCTAGATGAGATGAAAGTCAGAGTAAAACAATTTCTAGCCATATATGAACTGATTTAGGGGTCTCTGCTCACGGGGGGGGGGGGGGGTGTAGGCTAAAGAACCAGGGATACTGGAGGACCTAGCTGTAGACTGGGCAAACTGGTGGACGAACTGAGGAGCGTGCATACACGTGCCAGGGCTATTTTATAAGATGTGCATGCAGGATTATAAAATTCTTGCTTATCTGGCTGTGCGTCCATATGAACATGTATATGTGCGCCCGCACGCCCATTTTTAAGTTACTGCCCCTATGCACTGTGTCTGTTACTAGAGTTGCCTTTGAAAATGGTGCTGTTGGTCCGCACTCGGTAGTGTACATTTAGTTTCATGGGTCTTTCTGTGTGGAATCTTCTCGTTGATCAGGCCCATCTGATAATTTGGTGTTTGTCCAGTGTTGCATGTATTGGAGCATACTCCATCACGGCTTTGATGTTGAGTATGTGCAGTTTGTCCTGCCTTTGCTCTCTCGGGTTTATGTGCACTTCATGTGAAAGGGAAAAAGTGAGCAGCCGATGGAAGCACAGTTTGAGAAATCCCTTGCCTCAATTCTGTAATGTTCTGCTCTCAGTGTCGTGCTGGAAAAAATTATTCACTGAGAACAAGTACCATTGAATTGAATTTTTAGGGGGATAGGATTCATTTTTTTCCTTTGCATAATAGTAATGGATATTGTATAAAAAGCGGATGTGGGCTTGGCTTAAGATAATGAGACAGGGCAGTAAGCTGTATGGATGAGTAAGAAGAGATAACCAAAGGGATGATTATGTGCTGTGAAATATCTGCTTGCTACTTGGCAAGATTGCAGGGTGAAACATGCTGTTTAATTCCAGGGATAGAGCCAAGATGTATTTCTCTCTCCACATGGTTTGAATCGCTACAAAATGTATTCTGTGAGGTGCCACTATTTACAGGAAGATGTGGAAAAAAAAATTCAGTTTCTTGACAGAATTAGTTTAGTCTGAATGTAAACACAATTGAAACCTAAATCCAAATATTGATTTATTTTTTGCAAACTCATTGCATCTGGCTCACTGTCCCTCATTCCTGACCAAATTTCTCTTAAACCATAGCTTTTAACTCAGGGGTGCTGTCCTTTAGTTTATGCATGCATGTGGTGGGCGACCATATTCTAAAAGAGATTTTCGCATGCAAGACCTTTTCTCTAATGCTCACATCCAAAGAATGTGTGTGAGAGAGCACAGAATAGCTAAATTATAGATTGGTATGAAAGTTCCATTCGGATAATTCTCTCACAGGGGAAGGAGCCCTTATTTGTTGTGATGAATTGATAGGACAGCCTGTGAGTGTCTTTATTAAGCCTTGGCAAAGACTATAAAATTGTATTCCTGGTGATGTGACATGTGCCATGAGATCTTGCAGAGTCTTTGTGGGCCCTGACAAGCGCTATTACAGAACTGTAAATCGTTTATCCTACAGTTGATAAATTTAGGATATTTTAACCCATGTATTGATTCAGTATCTAAGGACTTATTGAGAGAATTTAGAAAGTTTGTCTGGAATCAAAGCCAGATTTAAGATTTTAACGCCCATAGTCAGAGTGCCATGGAAGTACCCCTCTGAGGTTGTGCCAGCACTGCAGTAACAAGCTCCTTTTTGGCCTGGACATTTGGTGCCTTCAAAATTTGGTGCTGTAGGTACTTGCCTGTTTTCCCTTTGCCAGGCCTATCTGAAATAGGTTTGAGACAGTTCATTATGTGTGTAAGCAAGTTTAGGGTTACAGGGACTTGTCTGCTACAGGACACTTTCAGTTGCTCTCCCACCTTAAGTCATGATCCTAAGCTCAGGAATAAGACAATGTATTCTCCTCAGAAATAGACTTTTATTTATCAGATTTGGCAGGATTTAGCATTTAGAAGATAGAGACATGTATTATTGTTAACATCCTGGCTACTAAGCACCAGTTTACCCTAAAGAAAGTTCTGTACCATGGGTGAGTTCACACATGCCATAAACCTTAGCCTGCTTAATATATTAATACTTATGGCTAACTTACTTACCCCTGGTCCAGACTGCAGGCAATCTCCCCTGTTTACCTCTGAAGCAGGCTCCGGCTGGAGAGCTGGAGAATGTGGGCAGGCAAGGAGACTTGACTGTGGGACAGGTTCTGGAAGAACTACTCACTGTCTGGGGCTTGCTTCTGGGTCCCTTCCTATACTGGCAGAGCTATCAGGCTGCTCTTGGCTCCCCATCACCTCAGACAGCTCACTACCTTCTCTCATCAGGACGTCTCCTCTCTCTGGTCTCTTGGCCACACCTAGTCTTCTCCTTCCTCGATAGCAGGGAATGCTGGTCTGCTTCAGACAATCCAACTTCACCATCAGGGATATTGCCGTTTGGTGATCTGGCTGATGGAGTATGAGAGGGACTTGTTCCCCAACCAGGAGTGCGGCACAACCTGCAGAGGAGCAAGCTGGCCTGGCATGCACTGCGTCAGGCCTTTAACTGGGGTGCCTCCCTTCCATGTGGGGTAAGTCTAATATATGTAGTGGGGGTAGGTACAGTAGTGCATGGGTGGGCACTAGGGGGTCCGGGAAGGTACAATAATGCATGGGTGGGCACTAGGAGTGCCAGAAGTGGCCAACATGTAGCACCAGAGTAAATATGTATGCATGGATACTGTAAATGTTGTACATTCCAGTAATGGCTCAAATGTACATATATTGCCAATCAGTAAATAACACATGTCCGAATAAAGAATATACTGTAACAATCAACACCACAAGAAACTCTTCTCCTAAATATTCTATTAAAAAAATCACTTAGGCTGCAGTTAAAAAGACCATCATACTTGCAGGTGTTTTTATATGCCTATAGGACTGCAAACAAAGGGCTTCCTTTTAGAAGGCATAGATTAGGGCTTATCGCATGGTTCTTGATACTCCACAAAGCTGTCCCCTCTCTGAAAATAGCTATTCCCACTGGCTGCACTGCACAGCAATTTAATAGTGACCTTGGGATTATGGCACTTCATGGATGCTGCCTGTGCATGAATGCTTTTGGTGCAGGTGGCATCACATCACTTCTGTGTACATTAATGGAGTACAAAGAGCTATGCTACTTACTTCGGACATAAAAATAATACATGGTGATATACCGTTGTGGAGGTCACAGTAACAGTTATAGTGCACACTCAACTTTGTCATTCTTCCTCCCTAGAGATTAAGGACTTGAAGAAGGCCCTGTGGTTATGTCTTCACAAGCAGAGATGGGATGGGGCTAGAGATAAGTTTTCTGTAACCATCAGGGCCATATTCATATAATCTGTATATATCCTGTTTCCATCAGCACACACACATATTGGGCCTACTGCTGTGCACAACTCTTTCTGCCTTCAGCTTCAAAAAAAAAACCCTCATTCACACATACTTCTAAAAAGCTTTCTTGGTCATAGGCAGCACTGTCTTGAGGTGTTCATTGGAAGGCACCTTCTGGCCTAGCTGTTAACTCTTCAGGCTCTTCCTAACCACTCTAATATTTCTTTGTATACAAATTTTGTGGTCCCTATCCAACACAACTATGTACAGCATCATAGCCCTAGATGCCTTGCTATGTAGACCACTACCCATCCCATCAAACCCTGTCATTGAGTCTAATTCTTAGCCCACTGCACATACAGGGCAGCATCAAACAACATCCATCTGAAATTTGTTTTCTGAATGTCAAGGGATCTTTCTATAGGTGAACTACCACATATAGGATGTCATGTCCCCATGCTATGAGCTTTTCCCTTGCCCTACACCTCCCCAACTAAAGGAATGCCCTCTAACAAATGGGAACACATGACATGACTCACTATTGCTGTTCTTTTCACAGATGACAACACTTTGTCACTGGAGCAGCAGCAAGAAGAATGGTCTGGTGATGAGGACCCTGTCCCAGACCCCCTCAATCAGCATCCACTGCTGACGAGGAGCAGGATGCTTCTCTCCTACCCCACTCACCATCAGGAGAAACATCGGCAGTGATGGTATTTCTCCTGATGGTGCCCACCAGGTGGACCCTGGGCAACTAGAACCCCAGCTCCCTCTCACTAACCCAATAGGGCCTCTTTCCTTTTCGGACCTGGGAAGTAGGAATGCTGGGACATGGACTGGCCAGCTATTGCTGGCTGAGGGAGGCCCGCATCACCCTTTTCCTCCACCACCACCATCTGCTGCCCTGGCTGCAGAACCAGGCTCATCATCTGGAGTGTCTCCTTTGTTTACTTATTACCATGGCTTCCTTTGTGGGGGAATGAGCAGGAATGTCATTCCAGACCCGCTTTTCAGGCTATAGAGAAGGGCTTCCTAAACTGGGGGTTGGGCCCCAAAATGGGGTTACAAGACTTTCAGCTGGGATCATAAGTGCCTCAAATGACATGACTCTTTATGCACCAGCAGCATTAGTAGTGGAAGTCAGCAGGGGGCCTGTGAGCCAGCATGAACTTATAGGCCTTGCCCTCATATGAATTTCTGTAGTAACAGGAAGTCCTGCACAAGGAAGGATTGGGGTCACTGCAGGGCCTGAACTTGCACTGGTTCATGAGACTGGTTGATTACTATTAATAATGCTGCTGCTATTTGCAGATCATCGCCATAAGGGGAAGGAAGGCTTGAATGTGCATGGGCTGGTGGAAATTTCCATGGCTCCTCTCTCCTCACCCACCACTGAACCTACCCAAGAGAAAGCTTACCTGCAACAGGTGTTCTCCAAGGACAGCAGGATGTTAGTCCTCACACATGGGTGACATCATCGGATGGAAAACTTTTGTCAAAGTTTCTAGAAACTTTGACAGGCACACTGAGCATGCTCAGCATGCTGCTAATCACGTGTCCACGCGGGGTCTCTCTTCAGTCTTATAACATAGAGTTCACGAAAAATAAAATAACATACCGTGAGAAACAAAACAACTCTGCGGGGTGGTGGGTGGGTTTTGTGAGGACTAACATCCTGCTGTCCTTGGAGACACCTGTTACAGGTAAGCAACTGTTTTCTCCAAGGACAAGCAGGATGGCAATCCTCACATATGGGTGATTAAGTAGCTCCAGGCCTCTCCGAACATGTGCAGCAGAGAACAGGTGCCACCATGCATAACAACTGGAGCTGCAACAAACACAGGAGCAAGCCTGCACCCAAGGATAGGGCCCACAGATGAAGAGTTGGGTTTTTATGGCTGGAAGAGATTATGAAGGACGGACTGTCCAAAACAACTGTCTTGCCGGCCATCCTTGTCTAGGCAATAATGCGAGGCGAATGTGTGGAGGAAACTCCAGGTAGCCGTGCTGCAAATCTTGATTACCGCGGTCCGTGCCCGGTACCAATGGTGACGTTGAGGAACCCGACCGGGAATGGGATGACAGGGATAGCGGACGGTCCCGTGTGCCCAGTTCGGGGCCAGGCAAAGCAGGAGGAGGCAAACCCGACGGAGTTGGGGCCAGGAGCTCCTTTCCAAGTTGGGTGGAGGTCCCTGATGCTGTGGACGAATCCGACCGCTTGGATCCGAAAAGTTTTTTTCCATTTTGTCAAGGCAGGCCGGATGACCCTTAGGGGTCATCTGGGCACAAAGATCGCAGACGCCGACATTGTGGGAAGCCCCCAAGCAGAGGACACAGACCTCGTGGGGGTCTGTGATGGACATGGTTTGGGGGCACCGGTGGAAGCCGATCGATGCCATAGAAAAAAGAGCATGGCGCGCGGTCGATGGTTGGCGGACACCAGGAGGGGAAGCCATTGGGAAATGACCGCGAAGACACAAAATACTTACTGATCGCTGCCCGAGGAGTGCGAGTGACCCTACGTGACACATGAAAGTAAAAAAAATTTCAACAAGCCAAAAAGAAGCATGAGCTCTGAAACCGCGAGGTGACAGCTCTGCAGAAAAGAAGAGACTGAAGAGAGGACCCCACATGGACACATGGTTAGCGGCATGCTGGGCATGCTCAGTGTGCCTGTCAAAGTTTTCTGTGCTGGGCTCCATCCGATGATGTCACCCATGTGTGAGAGCTACCATCCTGCTTGTCCTTGGAGAAAAATGTTACCCCTGTTATCTGTCTGTCCTCTCTTCTCACCAGTTGTTTGGGCCCAGGGCCCCAAAAGAAATGTTACCACTGTAGCCAGGGGGATGTTCAGAGGTGAGGCTATTTGAATAAAGGGATCAGATGCAAGAGGGGTTTGAGGGCTGGATCAGCAGGAGATTGATTGACTATGGAGAGTGTGAGGGGGGGAATGAAAGAAGACTGGGGGATGTAAGAGGGGACAGTTGGGGGGATGTGAGAGAAGGGTTGATGTTGCGGTTGATGTGAGTGTGAGCCCCTTTTGCTGTGGTACAGTTGGTGCAACCTCTACTCCTGGGGGAATTCTGCGCAAAAAAATTAAAATTCTGCACTCAAAAACTTAAAATTCTGCAAAATTCTGCAAACTTTACATGATAGTCTAAGTAATTACATTTTAAATTAATACAAAAAAAAATTATTACTTAGAAATGCAGAATTTCAAATATTTTGAGCAGAATTTCCCTAGAAATTCACTGTAAGAGTGTCCCTTCCACTGTAAGAGTAAGAGTGTCCCTTCCACTTTGCCCATCAGGCCCCAACTCTTCCACCTGCCAGGATGTCTCCCCTCCACCTCTAGGCTCAACCCATTCCACTCTATCGCCACTCCCAGAGTCTGACCCCGTTCTCAGTACTACCCTTCACACAGGCTCCCTCTGTCCCTCCATCTCTCACACACACGATCCCTCTCTCTAGTACTCATACACACGCACTCATACAGGCTCCCTCACTCACACACACACACATCCCCTCATACAGGGTCTCTCTCACGCATACATCCTCACACAGGCTACCTGTCTCTCTCTCATGCACCCCTTCACACAGGCTCTCTCTCACACATGCACAATCCCTTCACAGGGCTAGCACCCTCACATACACACAATCCCTTTTTCATACACACGCGCTCCCAATCTCTCATTTATTTTTATTTTATTTTATTATTTTTATATACCGACATTCATTCTGAGATATCACATCGGTTTACATTCAGGTACTGTAGGTATTTCTCTATCCCCAGAGGGCTTACAATCTTAGTTTTTTTACCTGAGGCAATGGAGGGTAAAGTGACTTGCCCAAGGTCACAAGGAGCGACAGCGGGACTCGAACCCTGGTCTCCTGGTTCATAGCCCACTGCTCTAACCACTAGGCTATTCCTCTCTCTGGCACCTGCACTCAAGCATTCCGCCCCTCTCACCCCCCTGCTCTCTCTCTCACCTTCCCCTCCCCCACATCCCCTCCTCTCTCACACCCCTTCCTCTCCTCTCTCACATCCCCTCCCCTCCTTCTCCTCTCATACACACACACACACACACATTCACTCTCACCTGGGCCTTCATCTTCGCCACGAGCGGAGCATACTCCGTTCACGGCACACGGGGACCTTCATCTTCGGCGCACCGGGGCCTTCATCGTTGCCATGAGTGGAGCGCATCCCATGGCACATGGGGGCCTTCATCTTCACTGAGAACGGTGCGCCAGGACCTTCATCTTGACGCGTTCCGTTCGTGGCATGCCAGGGTCTCCTCTGCCATTTTCTGCACAGAATTTGGCAATTCTGCACAGGGGGGGAATTCTGCACAAATTCTGCGCTCCGCAGTAGTGCAGAATTTCCCAAGGTCTAAACCTTGCGGATGGCGCCCCAAGGTCTGTGTCGACAGCTGGTGAAAAAGTCTTTTTGCAGGCCAGGCTAAGGCAGAGTCCAGGGTAGTCTGAGAGTCAGGGAAAGAAACTGGTGAGGCCTAGTCAGAGTCCATGGCTAGGGCAGATCCAGGCGACAAGCAAGGAACTGAGAAGGTTCAGAGCTAGAGACTAGAGAGAAGGCAGGACAGAGGAATAGGAAGGATAAGACCAGCGACAACCAGGGCAAGATTCCAAGACATGAGAAGACAGGCAGGCCAGGCAGAGAGAAAAGCAGGATGGGGCAAGACAGAAGGCGAGGCTAGAGTGAGGCGAGGCTGAGGACTAATCTGGAGCAAGGTATGGCTGAAGACTAAAGGACCTGTTGCTGAGCAATGGTCGGTAGCACAGCTGGTGTTTAAATATCCAACTGTGACATCATCTGCCGGCACCTGCTGCGAGGGTTCCTGCTGCAGGCCTACATGGGAAGGTGCATGCCGGGATGGGGGGGGGGGGGAGCCCTTGAAGATGGCGACATCCATGCAGTGTGGCAGTTCTGGGCAGCAGTGAGTAGAGCCGTTCACAGGGCTGACCCACAAGCAGAGAATGTAACAGTTGAAGGGGAGGAGATAAGGCTGGGAGATGAGGGGGGGGGGGGGGGGGGAGATGAGTGAGGAAGGAATAGAATAACCAAATCCGTTGGGGATTATAAAAAGGGCTTGGAGGGTGAAAGGATCAGCTGGGGGATGTGAAAATGGCTGAAGGGGGTGAAAGGTGATGGGCTGGGAGATGAGAGGAGTTGGAGGGTACAAGAGGGTATCTGTTGGAGGGGCAAAGGTTGAGAGAGGGTGGGTATGCTGGAGGAAAGGAACTCTGGAGGGGTGGAGGTTGAGGAAAAGGATCTACTGGAGTGGCAATTGAGAGAGGATCAGCTGAAGTGCAGTGAGGATGAGACATGAGTGATTTTTGGAGGGAGACTGCACCCCTGATAATTTGTTTTGGTCGTCCTCTGGGGTCATGTGAATTTTCAAGTGCTAAAATGATATCGCACTGGTTAAAAGTTTGGGGATTCCAATCAATACATTTGTGTTGCCTCCCCCCCCCCCCCCCCCCTCACTACTATTCTTCTTGTACAAATGCTGATGATCACAAACAGCAGAAAGCAGTCTCCTCAAATCATTCCCATTTTTATTAATCTTTGTTGTTATTTTTAAATTTGTAGGGGCCAATTTCAAAGAGTTTAGACTCCTGCCTTTTGGAGTTAGGCACCTAGATTAGCCCTTTTGAAAATGTACTAGGGCTGAGACCCTAAATGTATGAGCCTTAAAAGTGGGTGGCTAGGGGGTGGAGTTAGGGCAGGGAAACAGAGCTAGGAGCTTAGGCATTTTCAGAACTAGGCACCTAATTTAGGAGCCTAATCTAGGAAAAATAAATAGCAGGTCTACATTTAGGTTGCTAACCTTTAATTTACCTAAATTTATGTGAATTTTTAACTGAAAACTTAGGCATCTAATTTAGAGGCCAAAATTTAGGAGCTCGTCTATTTTTAAAATATTGGCCTCTATAAAATTTAGTGAATCAGATCTCACACTTATAAAGGTAGCCCAATTTGCACATCCCAGGGAGGGCTTCTTAACTGCTATAGCAGAAGTAAAGGAAAGTATATTGGGTGAAGTTGAAAGAAACGAGTAAAGAAATCAAGATAGCAAAAGTGCGAGTTGAAGAAAAGATTGCTAAAGAGGAAGAGTGAGGTGATAAAATATTTTCCAGGTATGTCAAAGGTGGAACTGAAAGGTGCAAGAAGAAATATGTGGAAAAACAGAATTGTTAAACGAATACTTCTATTCAGTATTCACTGAAGATGACCCTGGAGAAGGACCTCTGGTTGGCAAGGATACACATGGGTGTGGGATATATATATCACACCATTTACAGAAAAGTATGTTTGGTTGGAGCTAGCAAAACTGAAAATGGATAAGGCCATGAGACATTATAAGGTACATCCTAAGATACTGCGGAGAGGTTTTGTTTAGGATTCTTAAGAATCCCGTGGGAGAAAAAACGCCAAAGGCATGCATGCTGTCAGTAAATCAATATGCTTTTTTTTTTTTTTTTTACTTTGTCCCAGCAGTTCGAGAGTTAGCAGAGGGTCCTTGTTTTTGTTGAAAATCATCTTTTATTCAGCCAGATGCACAAATTACAACACCCAGCACAAAGTGCCAGTAAGAGAATGTACAATTTGAGAAACAGAAATGAACTTGATACACAAGTCAATATATACTGAGAACAACAATAATAAATAATAATAATGACAGCTGTTTGTGCATGTCTCTCCAGAGAGGATGAAGGGCATATCTACACAAAAGATATACTGATATGACTCTACGGGAATCTTAGTTTAAAATCTTGCATAATTTGGGTGACCTTGGATGCTATCATATGCAGTTGAGATTCCCCCTATGTATCAGATCGCTTTTTCAAATGCTGTAAAATGAACAATTTCTGGGAATAGATTATTATGCTGTTGCAAAACCATACGAGAGTGTTGCTCCCTCAGCAAGGTTCAATATTACTTTTGGGGGATCTGTCCCAGGTTTCTGACATGGGCAGAGGGATGGATCAATTTCTTGCCTTGGCTTTGGCATTTGCTTGCAAATGCGTCCTGATTAAATGGACTGAGGGTCCTTGCTTTTGGTAATTTGTGGCTGTGCAGAGCCTGTAGCTGCTCAAGCTGTTCTCAAGATGGCAGCATTCCAAACACAACAGGAGAAGCCTTGCTGTTCTCTAGGTAAATTTAAAATATACTTTTGCACTAAGTTCAGACTAGTAAGACCCCAGATTTTAAACTTTGCAGTGTTTGATTTCCACTCTGTTGTTTTTTCATTGTGTTTTTAAGCTGAACATTGTGCTCAGATACTGCTGCCTTTTAACTGTCGAGAACTCAGCAATGGCTGCACCCGGACATGTGAGTTAGCACATGGAAATCCTCAGAAAATCTCTCCTAGCCTTAGAAAAACTGCTTTCAGTACATACTGAAGGTATCTTTTCCCTTTCCTTTCCTTTCCTTTTTTTTTTTTTTTAATTATACCCTGACTGACTTATCTTAGCCGGCTGAAAGCTCTGTTTCTTTTTCTGGCTTTAAATTGATTAGACAATTTGAATAATAAGAGTGTTACCTTCTCTCCTTGTCAACTGTTTGTATTGCTCAACCTATTACCACATTCAAGGGATGGGAGCCCTTGCTTTGAGCCCTGACAAGAGGTGATGAGCTTTCAAATTGTAAATGGCAGGCTTCACTGCAAGTCTTACCAACTGCAGGAACTTGGCCTCCACATGCATTTCAGCTCATAGTAAACAGATGATCCTATTTTAGAAAAGGGCTTTCTCAAATTACACACTTCAAAGGAGTTATGCACATAAATATAACATACTTTCGTAGCAATTTTCAAAAGCTATTTGAGTAAAGTGCTGTTATGTGAATAAATCCTATGGACAATTCAATGGCATATATTGTAGCAATTTTCAAAAGCCCACTCACTCGAGTTTTACGCATGTAAATGCTTTTTAAATTCAGGCCCATAGATGAGAGGATGTGACGTCATCCCAGCAGATGGCGGACTAAATTTGAGTCTCCCCCTCGGCGTCAGCTAAATCCTCTGACATCGGGCGTCCTAACTAGCGATCTGTGGCCAAAATACGCCTATTAACTTCGGGTTCCCCGGCAGATGTCTCACCGACGAAGAACGGTAGACTTAAAAAAGTTTTTATATAGTAAACTACCGCTGGAAGGTGAGCCTCCGGGTGACAACATGGCGGGGGCAAGCAACGAGCCCGCGGACCTCGGGGAGATGGCCGCGGGTGACTCCACAGCCGAGACAGTGCTCCTTACGAAAGCGGAGATGAAGGGCTGGGTCGACGAAATTAAATCCGAAATAGCGGCGAAAACTGCGATCATTATGTCTTCTATAGAGGAGCTGAAGGGGGATATCGCTGAAAATGGCCGCCGTATCTTTGAGGTCGAAACCCGGGCGGAAGCTAACAGCGCGGACCTCAAGGATCAGCACGATAAAATCCATAGCATGCAGGAGGAAATGGAACGTATGCAAGAGAAGATGGAAGACCTAGAAAACAGGTCAAGGCGACAGAACCTTCGCTTCAGGGGCATCCCGGAGGGCCCGGAATATGCAGATTGTATAGCCACCGTGGCCCAGATCAGCGCCATGCTTCTGTCTTCCGGAGCGGGCTCCGCTTCTACTTCCACGGCGCCTGAGGTGGAGGAGGTAAAAATTGCAAGAGCTCATAGAGTTTTTGGTCCCCGGGTTAATAATCTGCCCAAAGACATAATCGCCTGCTATCATGAATATGCCGTTAAAGACAAAATAGCGAACATAGCTAGGCAGCAGAATAGCTGGAAGTGGCAGGGCAATGAGGTCATGATTTTTACGGACCTCTCGCCCACAACGATAAAGAAAAGGCGGGATTTCAAGCCGATTACTGATTTTCTACGAAAGGAATCTATTCGATACAGGTGGATGTTCCCCTTTGGGATCAATTTCACCCTGAAAGGCGAAGCATTACGGGCGAAAACACCGGCTGAGGCCTCCACTATGTTGCGGGACGCGGGTTACCCGGAGCTCGTGGGCCTACCTGCCGCCCCAAAACCGACCGTGCGGCGGGAGGGACCGCCGCGCTGGCAACGTGTGACCAGAGGCGACAAAAGGCTGCGGCGACAAACTGATTCACCCACGCAGCACGGTGCCTCGGACCGGTGAGGGCTTGGGAGTTCCTGCAGGGGACTCTTTCATTCGCCGGATTTTTATCCGCGGTCATGCCCAGGCTGGGCCATTACTTTTGGACCTGTGGATTAGACTCTGGTTTCTATGGTATCCATCATTGTTTGCTATTAAGTTTGATTCACCTATGGTTACTGTTTGTCTTATTGTTAAGGCGTAAAGACCTGAGCTAAACTGTTATACTGTTAGTGATGCTCTGTTGTCAGACACTGTTACCATTAGCATATAGGATGTCATTAGGGGTAGACTAATGCTGGGATGATTGACTCCTCCCTTAACCAGACAGCGTGGCCCTGGCAAAGGGATCAAGCTGTGGGGGAGGTGGGAAAGCGGGGGGGGGAAGCTAGAGAGTAGCAGCTATCATCGACTTCAGTCTATAGTGTACACATGGTACTCAAGGGCGGGTAAACCAGGCAGCTTCTTGCAGTGGTTGGGACGGCTGACACTGCCCCTTGGGCTGATAACTTTCTCATATCTATCTCCATGACTACTTTCAACATTCTGTCCCTAAATGTGAAGGGACTAAATACCCCATTAAAAAGGCAATCCCTCTTTGACGATTTGATTCTTCAGCGTACCATGATTGCCTTTGTGCAAGAAACACACTTGAAGCGGAGATATGAGTACTTACTTAAACACCCTAGTTTCCCCAAACAATATTGGGCTGCTAGGCCGTTGGCCCATAAATATCTAGGGGTAGGAATACTTATCCATAAAGATCTGATATTTGATGAATTGGTTTGCCAGTCAGACCCAGAAGGCAGGTACTTAGTGCTGGTCATTGCTATTGGAGGGGATAAATACACCTTGGTCAGTTCCTATGCACCTAATGCGGGGCAGGGCGCCTATATGGAAGGTCTTTCTCAGCTACTTGATTTGTGGGCAGAGGGTTATATAATCCTCGGTGGGGACTTTAATTTGACAATGGACCCCCGCCTAGATAACTCCCATCAGACCTCTCCCACCAGGCGCTCAGACAGGCAGGCGTTTCGCCGCTTTCTGCGACATCATGGCCTGGTCGATGTATGGCGGGTATGGCACCCCACATCCAGGAACTATACCTTCTACTCTAGGGTGCATAACTCTTATTCACGTATTGACTACCTGTTGGTGGATAAGGGCTGTTGTAACCAGGTTCTAGATCCGTCCCTGGGCCCAATTACTTGGTCTGATCATGGTCCCGTGTATTTAGATTTCCATTTCTCGGGGTACGACAAGGGGCGAAAATATTGGAGACTTAATGATAGCCTCCTCGAAGATGAGGCGTTCTGTACACAGTTATACGGGGACATTCAAGAATACCTGCAGTTTAATGATAATCCTGATACCTCTCCCTCTACCTTATGGGATTGCTTGAAGGCGGTGATGAGGGGGAAGCTTATTGCTAGGGGGGCTTATGTAAAGAGATGCAAACAGCAAGACAAGGTTGATACGTTAATGCGATTACAGAGGCTAGGGCGGGTGCATTCCACTACTGGGGAGGCCGATTTATTACTGCAAATCGACACGCTACGCAAGCACTTGGCAGATCTAGAGGCGGCTCAAATCGCGCATCGGCTAACTTGCAGTCAGCAGCAATACTATGAAGGGGGTAACAAATCGGGTAAACAGTTGGCACGAAAATTAAAGGTCCGTCAGGCCCAGTCAAATATTGTTAAAATAAAGGATGAAAGCGGAAACATGTTAACTTCTAATGCTGATATCCGGCAACGCTTTCTCCGTTACTATACGGAATTATATGGGGCACAAACCACCATAAAGCCCGATGAGCTGGAAGCCTATTTTCACCATCTTCAATTACCCCAGATCCCCCCTGAGACCCAGGTATTTCTTACCAGGGATATTACTGCGGCAGAAGTAACTTGGGCCATAAAATCCATGAAAGTGGGCAAGTCGCCAGGGCTCGATGGCTATACCGCCTCTTTTTATAAGAAATTTTTGGTACTTTTGGTGCCCCCGCTGGTTTCCTTATTTAATGCCCTGCAGGGGGCGGCTTCGATATCCCCGGAAGATAATATGGCCGGGGTGACACTCCTGGCGAAACCAGGCCGGGACCCCACGGTGTGCGGTTCGTACCGACCCATTTCTTTAATTAATTTAGACATGAAAATACTGGCCAAAATTTTAGCTCACAGGCTTAATGTTTCTCTGCCGGATCTGGTGCATCCCGATCAATCTGGCTTTATACCGGGCCGAATGGCGTCGGATAACGTCCGCAAAACGGTTGACATCATGGGGTGGGCCCGTTCCCAACAGGTCCCCCTGCTGCTATTAGCCATCGATGCCGAAAAGGCTTTCGACTATGTGCATTGGCCCTTCTTGTTCCATACCTTGCGATTATTTAATTTGGGAGATAAGTTTATTACATGGATTCAAAAACTGTATGAAGCGCCCACGGCTTGTCTCAAAATTAATGGGGGATATTCCTCTTCGTTTGCGGTTGGAAGAGGTACCCGGCAGGGGTGTCCACTGTCCCCACTGCTGTTTGCACTCTTTCTAGAACCCTTCACGCACCATATCCGGAGTAATACGTCCATTTCTGGAGTGAGTGTGGGAGACTTTTCCTCAAAACTGTCTTTATTCGCAGATGACATTTTGTTTACCCTTACTGACCCACTGCAATCTTTGCGGGCAGTTTCGGAGGAGCTGGCCGCATTTGGCAGGGTCTCGGGGTTTTCGATTAACTGGGAAAAGTCAGAATTGCTAAATGTTACTGCATCATCAGAATTAATAGGCCAAATTGTAAGGGATTTTCCCTTTAAAAGGTCCAAGCACCAGTTAAAGTATTTGGGGATCTATCTGGGAACGGAGCCCGATCTCTTTCATTTAAACTATGCTCCACTTTTGAGGAGGATATATAAAGACCTAGAGGAGTGGGACAGATACCACATTTCTTGGCTGGGGAGATTAGCTGTCCTGAAGATGAATGTCATGCCCCGGATTATGTATTTACTGCAGACTTTACCCATTGTTGTTCCTGTTAAGCTATTGGATAAATGGCAACGGAGACTAAACAAATATCTATGGAAGGGAAAAAGGCCTAGGATTGCTCTGAAAACGTTGTACCTGCCCAGATATAGAGGAGGGGTAGGCATGCCTAATCTAGCTCGATACCATGGGGCGGCCCATTTGAAAGCAGCCATAGAGTGGCATGACAGCAAAAGGAGCAAACCTTGGGTACGCTTGGAGCAGGCCCTGATAGGACCTTTTCCGATTTCCGCATTGTTGTGGCAGACCCAGACTTCTAGGTTTCCCAGACTGCCTTTACCAGAGACAGTGCAAGCTACTCTGACCGTATGGGACCGGTGGAAGAAAGCCCTTGTGGGTTCTCAAGGCTTCTTTCATAGCACCCACTTATTTTACCACCGGGGGTTTCGGCCCGCTGGCAATCCGCGGGCGTTTAAATTTTGGATAGATAAAGGTGTTTCCCAATGGTCACATGTTTGGTCCCCCGGGGGATTGTTATCATTTCCTACCCTTGGCCGCCAATTTCAGCTGGGTCATGCGGAACGTTTCCGCTATCTCCAAGTTAGACACTTTTTTCTTAGCAATCGGATTGAAGCTGACCTTGCAAAGGGTATTTCATCATTTGAGAGCATGTGTAGACATTCCCACATGGTAACTAAACATATTACTAATATCTATGGATTATTGAGCGATGACTTTGACCAGTCTGCGTCACACATACGAGCATGGCAATCGGACTTACAATGTACCTGGACAAAGGAGGACTGGCTGACAATTTTTCAAAGTTTACGGAAAGGATTTATATCAACACAACATATCGAAAATGGATACAAATTATACTACAGATGGTATGTAACCCCAAGTCTCATTCAGCATTACGCGCCAAACACACAAGGGCTTTGCTGGAAACTTTGCCGGGAGCGGGGCACTTTTTTCCACTTATGGTGGCAATGCCCCAAAATACAACAGCTGTGGACAACGATATCGACCTGGATTTCTACGATTTTGCATGGCTGTATTCAACTCACACCAGCACAAACACTCCTGAATGCTGAACTCCAAGATAGATCCAAATCTCATAATTATTTTATTAAGTTTGTGGTGACTGCGACCAGATGTGCTATAGCACGGTGTTGGAAGGACCCTGGGGTGCCAACATTAACCATGGTTCAGGCGTTGGTTCTTCATACGCACGCCTTGGGAAAGATTACCGCATTTCGCAACAAATCGTCCCTGCATTTTCACAAGGTCTGGGGTCGCTACGAACATTGGCTACGACTTCCTATGGTTTCGCAGTGACCAATCATGGATAAACACAGTGACTCCTATTGGTGGAACTCAGGACTGGTGTTTTCTGGTGTTTTCTGGTGTTTCTGTAGCTGGTCTGGGAAAGCAGATGTCATGGGGATTGGGGAATCTATGCTGTTGGTGGTCCGCTGTTCTGCCACGATGTTATCTTACTCACGCCTTTGCGTTTTTCTGTTCGCTATCAGGAGAATTGCTGACCATGTGTCTTGCTGCTATATGATTGATGATATAGACTAGCTTACTCGATGGGGGGGGGGGGGATCCAAGGGGATATACTAGAGTGAAATGGCTTCTTCGCTGGTATAATGGCACACATTGTTCACTTATGATTACATTGGATTTTGTACGTGTTGCACAGCTGTTTTATATTTTGCCAATAAAAGTTATAAATTAAAAAAAAAAAAAATTCAGGCCCATAGATGTTAACTTTCAAACCGGCGTGGGGTGTGCATAAGTGGGCCCGAGGCCATTTTATAACCTATGAGTGCAAATCCTGCTTCTACAGTGTAAATTGGATTTTAAAAGGGGCCTGCGCCGACGCCATTACCAGTTTTACCAGTTCACCTAGTCAAGAAAGAGGTCCTCCAAATTCTCCTATTTTAATAGCCTTCATGCCCTTCATTCCTCCAGTTAGCCCCGATCCTTAAAACCTTGCAGATCCGCGTTGTTTTCTTTATTTTTTAACTTACTTGTCACTCATAGCAGAAGTAAAGTTACGCGGAAGGTTGGCAAGCACCGGGGTATGTAAGTATTTATGCGCGCATCTTTGGTTCATGCCCTGAAATGCCCAGACCCCAACCCTTTTTTAAATCTTTGTGGAGATGTGCGTGCTACAGGAGGTATACATGTATCCGGGCAACTTTTAATATCTGCTCGGCACACATGAGCCCAACTTATTTGCGCATCCCCTAATTAATGCGTGTGCCGGGCTTTTAAAATCTGCTTCACCATGCTCTCCCAGCCAAAGGCAAACCCCATCAAATGCGGTCATGGTTTGTTTCCCTGCAGAATGCAATCTGCAGGAGCTTGGCCCTTAAGATAAATTTGACTCAAAAATAATTTAAGTACTATATCACTACCATGAAATAGCCATAAAAATTCTCTTCAATTAAAAGAAACAGGTTGAAGCTAGTCCACAACTATCTATCCAATAGCTGGAGGCAGACAACTTTGGCTATATCTGGTTTCATGCATGACATACATACAGGTGATGTCATTTAAAAAACAAAAAAAAAACCTCTGCCTCCAACTGCTAGATGAGAGGACTAAACCCACATGTTCTTGACTGGTGGAGCAGAAGGACAAGGACACTTTTCAGATTTATCCAGCTATGTAGGCCTGCAGTTACTTAGCCAGATAAATCAGAATATAGCCGGATAAGTGCCATACTTATAAGGTTTCCTTGCAATGAATGATAATCAGGGGTGCCACAAGGGTCTGCCTTGTCCTCCTTTGTTTTTAACATTTGTTTGATCATGATTGGTAAACTTTTTCAGAAATTAGAAGTTAGATATTTTATTTACGTGGATGATTTACAGTTTTGTCCATTTTATGGTCCAGATGAAATATTAAACAGAGAAATAATGTGTGGCAAATACTATATTGGTCAATATAATTCTATACAATATATTTTTAATAGGTGCATACAAACACATTTGGTACAAAATATATTCTTAAATATACATTCATAGAAGAATATATTTTGTACCAAATGTGTGTTTGTATGCATCTATTAAAAATCTATTGTATAGAGTTATATTGACCAGTATAGTGTTTGCCACACATTATTCCTCTGTTGTATATTCAATACTGTATGTGCTGTTTGCACTGCCTGTTTTGCGTGCTTTTCGCCCAGATGAAACATTACCAGAGAATAAATTTAAGGAATGTTTGGAAGAGGTACAATTGTGATTAAATAATCGGATGTTAGTTTTGAATGTTACTTTTAAAACCACTTTTTTTTTAAGTAGATATGGTAGTGAAGATGCAAAGCAAGAAATATATATTGGGGAAGTGATTATTCCAATAGTACAAGAGGCTTGTAATTTAGGGGTAGTGCTAGACTCTAGGTTAACAATGAAGCCTCAAATACAGAAGTTGACTAAAGCAGCATTTGCTAGGTTATGTTTGGTTCAACAGTTAAAGCCTTTATTATCTGTCAGATTTTCGGACAGTGGTTCAGCCTCTAGTAATTAACAAAATTGATTATTGCAATGCTTTGTATGTGGGGTTACCACAGAAAATAAGGTGCTGCAATATGGTTTTGAATGGAGCAGTGCGAGTGATTATGGGAGCTCAACCTCATGAGCATATAGCCCCAGTATTGCAGTACTTAGTGGTTGCCAGTTAATGATAGAATAAATTTTGAAATGTTAGTATCGCTTTTCAAAGCTTTGCATGTTGAAAATTTCTCATTATCAAAATTTGTTCAGCCTTACCAAATTTTAAAGATTACAACAACCAAGAAACACCAAATAGAGCCCTTTCTATTAGAGGACCAAAGAAGTAAAACAAAATTAATATTGATCTGAGAAAATTGAAAGATTTGAAATTTTTTAGGAAATCTTTAAAAGCCTACCTTTTTAAACAAACTTTTGCTGTATAATTTTATGGTTGGAAGTTTATATAAATTGTTTAATGTGTGGAAAATTATGATTGTTAGTGATGTAAGCCACACAGATTGACAAGTATTGGATGTTGAGGGTTCCAAGTGTAACAAATAAATAAATGTATCAGTCTAAATAGCGGGAAAGGCACTACTTAGCTGAAGAAATTGAAAATTAACTGGATAAGTGTATGAAGTCGTGTATCTTGTTCTTCCTGTTTTAAAAAGAGACACGTAGATTTTAATTGTTAATTTGATGCTTTTACCCCCCTTCCCCCCGCCAAATAAGTCAGCTTTTATACACATAAGTCAGGGGATTTTATAACATGTGTGACAATAAAATAAACAGTTTCTTAGCATCTAGTTAAATGAATCCTGAGCCCAGGGGATTATGCACCTCAACCAGCAGATGGAGATGGCGCAAAACTGACATCACAGTATATATACTCCTGCAGTGACATCAGCCTGCCAGTATTCTCTGTCTCCAGCAGATGGTGGACGTGCATCTCCCTACGGGGGATTGCTTCAAGTTTTAGAAGGAGAAATTAAAGGAAATTTAATTTGCCTGCACTCTTGCGGTGATACCAATGGTCCCTCCCCCAGTTGAGAATTCCTGAGGTCATTTCTGTGGTCCCTCAGATGAGTGTCTTGGTCCGGTAGCTGGTTTTCTCAGCCGGTGTGGACTTAGCTGTTAAAACAGCTGAAAGTCAATGGGTGCAGAAAGCCTAGCGAGGTGATGATAGCATATGCCCTCTTCCCCTGAAGCCAGAGACTGTTCCTGTACTCAGCCGGGAAAGGCTGAATTCAGGTAAGACTTTAAAAAAAAAAAAAAAAAAAAGAGTAGAAGGGTTGTTTGTAAGGCTTCCTCCGGTCTCTGTCCTTGGCGCGGCATTACAACATTCATTCCTGCCCCAGAGGGAGGTTATGGGACGTGGGCAGCCTGGGTGGGCTAGGATGAGTGGGCTAGGACCCACATAAGAAATTGCCATGCTGGGTCAGACCAAGGGTCTATCAGGCCCAGCATCCTGTTTCCAACAGAGGCCAAACCAGGCCACAAGAACCTGGCAATTACCCAAACACCAAGAAGATCCCATGCTACTGATGCAATTAATAGCAGTGGCTATTCCCTAAGTAAACTTGATTAATAACAGTTAATGGACTTCTCCTCCAAGAACTTATCCAAACCTTTTTTGAACCCAGCTACACTAACTACAGTAACCACATCCTATGGCAACAAATTCCATAGCTTAACTGTGCGTTGAGTAAAAAATAATTTTCTCCGATTACTCTTAAATGTGCTACTTGCTAACTTCATGGAATGCCCCCTAGTCCTTCTATTATCCAAAAGTGTAAATTCACATCTACTCATTCAAGACCTCTCATGATCTTAAAGACCTCTATCATATTCCCCCTCAGCCATCTCTTCTCTGTTATTATTTATGATAATTGTGGGTGGATCCTTGGGCTGGTGGCAGATGAGCACGCCCACGGGGGAAGATCCCGAGAGGGACCACTGGTCAGACTCAGAGTTGGGAAACAGACACACACTAGTTCTTTTATTATACTGTTTTAGAGAACCACCAGAGGTGGCAGTAGTGAGCTGGAAGAGCCTGGCTGGGCTGTAGTCCCTCAGGCACTGGAATAGCGATCCCAGGATGGCTGAGCTGTAGAGAAACTGAGATAGTGAGTAGGCAGAGTATGCAGAGTTCAGGAACAGAACCTTGATGGTAACACTCACACAATAGTCTCTTGGAACAGCCCCGGAGCTGGAATGAAGTAGGCCCTCGAGGAGCGAGTACCTGGTTCCAGGGAAAGCTCTGAGAGAGAGATGGTTACTCACTGGTGTTGTAGGCAGCGGTGACTTCCTGGCAGAAGTTATATTCGGTAGCAGGTCCGGGAACGTGGGCCCTTGAGGCGCGAGTACCGGTTCCAGACTGCGACCTGAAAAGCAAGAGAGAGAGCGAGGCCCCCGAGAAGCGGGTACCCCTGGTAAAGTCAGAGGAGGCAAAGTAGCAAGGTAAGCGGAGAGCGAATCCCATCCACAGCGATAATGGAGGCAGCTAAGTAGGAAACCCTTTGCTAACTCGATTAGCTAGCAAAACAAGAGACCTTAAATATCTGGTGATGATGATGTCATCTCAGGGGGACGCCCCTGAGGTTCGCGCCACAGCTGGTACTTGAGTCGGGGCCGCGCTGCACGTGCGCCCTTAGGCCTCAGGAGAACATGGCGGAAGGCAGCGTCTAACCGGTCCAGGAATGCCGGAGGAGTTAGCAAGATGACGCCGTGGCAGCCAAACTTCCATCAACCAAAGAGGGAGTTGCCAAAGAGGTAAGGTGGGTGGAGTGGAGACGTCGGGCAGCGACGGTCGCAACATTCTCCAAGTTGAACAGCCCTAAGCTCTTCAGCCTTTTCTCATAGGGGAGCTGTTCCATCCCCTTTATCATTTTGGTCGCCCTTCTCTGTACCTTCTCCATCGCAACTATATCTTTTTTGAGATGCGGCAACCATAATTGTACACAGTATTCAAGGTGCGGTCTCACCATGGAGCGATACAGAGGCATTATGACATTTTCCGTTTTATTAACCATTCTCTTCCTAATAATTCCACTGTTAGGCTTTTCTCTGCACGCCATGTGGTAGGCCGCAACAGTGTTTTCACGTGCCTTTTCCTGCGCATTAGGCTGCCCTCTTCAGGACCGTCAGCGAGTACAAGTGCGTCTACGTTGTGCGCCCAGTTTTTGGACGCTTATTCGGAAGTCTGCTTGTGCGACCAGGTGAGAGCGGCTGCATTGTTTCTGTGCTTAATTTTGGAAGGGTGGAAGGGTGCCTAGCCTTGAGATGCTTAAATTTTGGGCGCCTGAATTTTGGATGCATATATATTTTACAGCATGAATTCAGCTGAATGCACACCTTTAGTCACCTGTTAAGCGTACTGACAGACTGATGGCGCCTGTGACTAAGAAACCTAAGCGCCTTTCCCTCTGTGCTGCCTGTCATATTCAGGCATTTCAGCCTGGCATGCCGTCTAACTTGTGCTGCTTCGAGGCTCTGGGAGAATTATCTTCCTCTGATTTTACTAAGCCTGGTTCTTCCCAGCCTGATGATGGCCTGGGTAAAGACACGTCAGGAGGTGAGTCTGACCTTGGAGCTCCCCTAACTGATTTGTCAGCAGGGAAAGGTAGCTCAGTGGGCACATCACATGTGCCTTCTGGTTTTGCCATGGATCCTTCTGCCTTTGCTTGGGGAGAATTTTTTCAAGGATTGCAATCCTTTCTTCAGGTACAGTCCTCAGCCCTGTCCAATTCTGCCAGGTCAGAGTCGCAGGTGGTGAACTCTCACTCACCTGGTACTACTGTTAAGTGCCAAAGTACACCTAGATTGGCAGCAGGTCCTCCCAATAGGAATCCAGACATGGATGATAAGACCGATCCTGACACTCTGGAGGATGGGGAAATTCCTCCGGGACTAGAATCGTATAGGACTATGTTGCACTTCTTTCACAGAGATGAGCTATTGGCTTTGATTTCCCAGACATTAAAGATGCTGGGAGTACCTGGGCAGATTCCATGTCTGAGCCAAAGAAAAATCCCATCTTGTTTTTTCCCTGATATGGAGGCCATTCAAGAATTGATTGATCTTGAGTGGGGTGCCCCAGAGGCTAATTTCAAAAAGGTTTTTGGAAGGTCTGTCCACCCTGGATCAAGTGGTGAGAAAACATTTGCCTTTTCCGAAAGTGGATGCTCTTGTCTGTTGTCTCCAAGCGGATGACTATCCCCATGGAGCGAAGAGCGGCCTTGAAGGATGTGCACGATAGAAGGATTGAGGCCATCCTTAAGCAAGCATTTGAAGCAATGGCAATTATCTTGCAGACAGCTTCTTCTTCCCTGGTGGCTCACTCTTGTTTACTTTTCTCTCAGGAGGACATTGAATCTGGAGTGCATTCCAGGGCAATTATGGAGCCAGCAGCCATCTTTTTGATAGATGTGGGCTGAGATTTAGCCGGCACCTCAGCCAGAGGGGTGGCTTCGGTAATAGTGGTCAGGCATGAGTCATGGCTGAGAAATCAGTCAGCTGATGCGACCTCCAAGACTAACCTTACAAAATTGCCCTTTATAGGCTTCCTCTTGTTTGGGATCGAGTTGGAGAAACTGGCCAGTAAGTGGCATGAATCCCCAGTTCCTCGTTTGCTGGAGGATAAGAATCAAACACCACACTCTTTTGACATGAGAGGTCATGCCAGGGGATCCTGCTACAGAGGAGTGACCTTTCAGAGGACTCATCCTTTCGGTAGGACTCATTCCTTTCGTTCCAGGCAGCCCAGACGGGGCGCAGGCTCAAGTAATAGAACCTTGCGAGCCTCCCAATGTAGGTTTGCCATCGCACCTCCGGGAACAGGAGATAGGGAGTTGCCTCTCTCTCTTTTATCAGAGGTGGGTCAAAATCACATTGGACCAGTGGGTCCTGGAGGTGATATGAAGGATATGCGCTGGAGTTTCGCAATGTTCTTCGGGACATGTTCATGGTGTCTCTGCCACTCCTCGCAGAAAAAGCAGGCAGTGGAGTGTACATTGTCAAGGCTTCTCAGTCTGTGGGCTGCAGTTCCTGTGCCTGTGTCTCAAAAAATTACAGGTTGATATTCCGTTTATTTTGTTGTGCTCAAGAAGGAAGGCTCTTTTTGTCCCATCCTGGATCTCAAAGGGGTCAACCATCATTTGCAGGTGACTCATTTTCGCAAGAAAATCTTGCACTCAGTGATAATGGCCATGCAGGCGGGGGAATTTCTGATGACTTTGGACCTGTTCAAGTCATACCTGCATATTTTCATTCAGCTAGAGCATCAACGTTTTCTGCGATTCGCAGTTTTGGGACATCGTTAACAGTTTTGAGTGCTGCCTTTTTGTTTGGCCACTATGCCCAGAACTTTTTCCAAAGTTGTGGTGGTGGTGGCGGCAGAGTTGAGAGAGAATGGGTTTCTGGTCCACAGACTGGATTCAGGAAAATGGGAATTGTCAAACGAGATGTTTCAGCTGTTAGTGGATCGCAGGGAAATTCAGTTTCTGGATCTGCTAGCAACTTCTCACACTGCAAAGGTTTCTTGTTTCTTCAGACACAGGAGAGATCCAAAGTCCATGGGCATCGATGCCCTTGTGCAGGAGTGGCCAGAGGGCGAGCTACCTTATGCCTTCCCCCAGTGGCCCATGTTGGGCAGAATGATCCAAAATATCAAGAGTCACATGGAGATGTGCTTCTGGTGGCACCAGATTGGCCCAGGAGACCATGATATGCAGATCTTTGAAGGCTCTTGGTAGACTACCCCCTCCGGCTTCAGGCATACAGGGATCTGCTGCGGCAGGGGCCTGTTCATGAAGATCTGACTCAGTTTTGTCTTACAGTATGGCCTTTAAGAGGGTTTGCTTGCTGAAGTGTGGATATTCTACTGCGGTGATTGCCCCCTTGCTGTGAGTGAGAGAGTTTTCCACCTCCTTAGCTTACATGTGGGTTGGGTGAGGCTTGGTATGAAGATCAAGGGGTTCTTCCTCTTTTGGTTAAGATCCTGCTCATTTTGAAATTTTTGTAGGATGGATTGAGTAAAGGATTGGTCTTTAATTCCTTTAAGGTACAAGTAGCGGCTCTTGCCTGTTTCAAGGGTCAGGTCAATGGTGGTCCCTTGTCAGCTCATCCACATGTGGCCTGTTTCTTGAAAGGAATGAAACATCTTCATCCTCCCTTGCAGTTACCAATGCCCTTGTGGACTCTTAATATGGTTTTGGATTTTTTAGTGGGCCCAACTTTTCGACAGATGCATAACCTCTCCTTGGTTACTGACCTTGAAAATGGTTTTTTTTGTAGCAGTTTGTCGGCGCGTAGAGTATCCAAACTGCAGGCCTTAGAGTGACTCTGGGGGCGATTCAGCTGCGTACGTTTGCTTCCTTTTTTCCAAAAGTGGTTTCGGATTTTCACTTGAATCAGTCCATTTCCCTGCTGTCTCTTGACGGGGAAAGAGATGCAGAGGAATAACGTCTGTTGCAGCCCTTGGATGTCAAGAGATGTATGAGGTACCTGGAGGTTTCTGAACCTCTCAAGAAGATAGATTGCCTGTTTGTTCTCCATGGTGGAAGTAAACAGGGCAAGCTAGCTTTGCGGGCTACAATAGCTCGCTGGATTAAGGAGGTAGTCATGGCCGTGAGTGTGAATACTGAGCAGTCATTGCCTAGTCAGGTTAGGGCTCATTCCACTAGGGTTCAGGCAGTGTCATGGGTGGAGGTTAGATTGTTGTCTCCCATCGACATTTGCTGAGCAGCGATGTGGTACTCCTTACACACCTTTTCCAGGTGTTATCTAGATGTGCAGGCCCGGGAGGATGCAGCCTTTGCATGTGCGATTTTGATTGCACCACAGGCAGCTTTGGTACATCCCATTTGTTCTGGATCCACCTGTCTAAATGCTAAGAAATGAGAAATTACTGCTTACTTGATAATTTCCTTTTCTTTAGTATAGACAGGTGGATCTACCTTCCCACCCTTGGCAGGTTGTGCTATTGTCCTTCTGTGTGACTGCGTGTTCCAATGGTTACTGATAAGTGTTAATCCAGTCCCTAGACTAGTGTTAATACATTCTTTGTCTGAGCTCAGTGTTTTCCTGTTGGCTGAGTGCTGGAATGGTGGTTTATTTATTTTTTTTATATATATTGATATTCTGAATCAGTCATACCGGTTCACAACAACATAATAAGAATTATTTAATACATACAAAAATAGCATCAACAATAAAACTGAGTACATATAAAAGAAATAAAATCATCTCTATAAAAGAAAATTGTAGAGAATTAGCATAATACAGATAAAAGAAAAGAGAAGGCCTTCTCATCTCAAATATGGAATTGCTCCTGCTAAAATCTATTGAAAATGACATGCTTACTCTCCAAACGCCTGTTTTAAATAACCAAGTTTTCGAGTTCTTAAAAGTTTGAAGGTTAACCTCAAGTCTTAGTTCGATAGGAAGTGAATTCCACAGTTTCGGTCAGGCCAACAACAACACTCGCTGTCTTACTCTATTCAAATGGGCTGATCTGGGAGATGGAATAGTAAGTAGTCCTTTATTGCCTGACCGCAGGTTACGCTGTGGGGTATGAATGTGAAGCGATGCATTTAACCATTCAGTTTTATCATTGTATATTGATTTATGAATTAGACAAACTTTATATTGAATTCTGTATAAAACAGGCAACCAATGCAAATTCTTCAATACAGGAATAATATGATCATACTTCTTAGTTCCACTTAATATTCTGTTATCTGTTAATAATCAAGTTTTGCTGGTTTATCCACAGTTGGCTTTTGCAGAGAATACTGGTGTGCTGATATCACTGCAGGAGTATATATACTGTGATGTCAGCTTTTCTCCATCTCCATCTGCATAACCCACTTGTTCTGGATCCACCTGTCTATACTAAAGAAAAGGAAATTTTTTCCGTAGATAGCAGGGCTGAATTAGCCATGCTGTCTGGGAGCGCTCGCAACCCCGAAGTAGGCGGAGTTTCCTCTGTTGGGTCACAGAGCTTTGACTCTGTGCGGCTGTGTGGTCATCTTCCCTCTTCTCCTCAGTTTCTTTTTTTCTGCGAGCCATTCGCACGCAGGGTTTTCCTCTCAGACCTTTGTTCCTGTCAGGAAATCTTTTTTGGCAATTTTTCAAAAATATTTTCGATTCGAGATGACTCCGAAGCCATCTGGATTTAAATACTGCCAGTGTGGCAAAGTTATGTCCATCACTGATGGACATAACTATTGCTATATTTGTTTAGGCCCGGACCACGACCAAGCCTCATGTAGAGACTGTGGTCGGATGTCCCTGAGGGCCCAGCGCCAGCACGCTGAAAAGATAGAGCGTCTCCGAACGGGCTCTTACGCCCCAACAGCTTCCTCACATTCTTCGGCGAAGAAGGTAAAGCATCCATGAAGAAAGAGGGCCTCCTCCCTTGGACCAAGTGAAATGCGCTGTGCCAATTCAGGTACCGGGCCGGGGTTTGACAGACCCTTAGAGCCTCCCAAAAAAGCCGGGGCACCAGCAGAGGTACCTCAGCGGGACAAAAGAAAGAGTCGCGGGTGCGTCTATTGGACTACAGGGCACTGTTCCTGGTCGACCCCGCTCCCCGGCACCAAAGGACTCCATGCAGTCGAAGCATAAGAAAAAGCAGACACGGCGCACCTTCGACGCACTCGATTCCCTCGAAGAACACGGAGCGACCTGAGCGTATGGCGCATAAGAAACACTCGACGCCTACGACGCACCCCAAGTGTCTGACACAAACCGCAATGCATGCGACGCACGCTTCGAAGCCACCGATGCAACCAGATCAGGAACAACTACTACTGTTCCACAAGAAGTCTCACAGAGACAAACACACATAGAGCCTCATCTACTCACTCTGGATGCTCTACAACACCTAAACGTCCACGTGGCAGTACAGACCTAGATATTGAGCTCCTTTCTGACCCGGATTCCCAGTCTTTGAAGGATGCATCAATCAGTGGAGGTTCTTTTTCAGATTTGTCTTCGGTATCTCGCAGCAAAAGGTTATCTCCTCAACTGCACAGACCATCTCCGGTTATTCCACCTACACCTCAACTCAGAAGAACGACTCAGCAAGATATCTTGTTGGCTGCATTACCTACAAGACTATCCCCAACGCCGGGGCACTTACCCCCACAACCAGGAACCCTGGCATCCATGGCCATGATGAAAAATTTGCAAGCATTAAGTTCATTTTTTGAAGATCTTGAGCATGCGAAATCTGATCCACCGTTAGAGTTTCCTCACCACTCTCCACCGTCATCACCTGCTCCTAGACCTCCTGCTCCAGCTGACCTTCCATCACCGGCTCTCCAATGCAGCCCGGATTCACAAATAACTTCATCCTCCCCAAATTCCTCCACAGGAATGCCCTCTGACCCGCCAGAAGGTTTACCAGAACCGTATTCACTGTCGGAGGACCACTCATACGCAAAATTCATTGAGACAGGTAAGATTCCTGATCCCAGAGTTGAGATGCTGGGAATTCTTAAAATATCTGAGATGCCACCAGAACCAACGGCCTTACCCCCTCATTCGGTCCTTGATGGGGTCCTGCACAAGATGTAGAAAACCCCTTTTTCCACCACTGCCGCATCTCGTAAGACAGATTTAAAATACAGAATGAGAAATTTGGCCATTTATGACTCCACTCAACTTCCCCATAACACCATCGTAGTTAAGTTGGCATTAGCAAAAGCAAGCGCTCCAAGATCCATGCAAACTCACCCCTGAGACTAGATAACAAATGCATGGATGATTTTGACCGAAGAGTGTACCATTCAGCAATGTTGTCTACAAAAATACAACATCATCAGTTTTACATGACACTATATGAGTGTCTTCAACAACTGCGCCCTATTTGTCTGGCTGAGGATAGCACCCTCCCACAGGCCTTCCTAGACATCAAAGTAGGTCTCCGCCACTTACTTAGATCAGTCTGTGAGGCCTTTGAATCTTCTGCAAGAGCTTCCTCAATGGCCATAGCAGCCAGGCGACTTGCTTGGCTAAAAGCAAGTGCGATTCGTGACGACATTCACGAAAAGTTGGCAGATATCCCATGCGTGGGTGATAACTTATTTGGTGACATGTTCGGGGAAACGGTGTCCCATCTAAAGGTGCAGAGCATGTGGTACTCTCTCTCTCTCTCTCTCTCTCTCTCTCTCTCTCTCTCTCTCTCTCTTACCACCCCCTCTGACATGCACACGGGCCCTTGAAGATTTTATCCATCCTATCGCAGGAGATCCTACCAAAGAGCACCCTCTAGACTGTTCATACCTTACAGGTCTCAGCACTATGGTCAACCAAGACCTTCGTCGCAATCCAATCAATCAAGGGGCAGGCCTCGTCAACAGCGACAACCAAAACAGACAGCTGCACCTCCGCAAAAGCAACTGCCCGCTTTTTGAGTGCCAGAGAGCCACCCCGTCAGCATTCATAGGAGGACGTCTGCGCTACTTTTACAGCAACTGGGAGTCCATCACCACAGATCAATGGGTGCTCAACATAATCAAGGAAGGTTATTGCCTGAACTTCTTGACCCTCCCATCCCTTCCCCACATACCTCCACTTCGGAGTACATCTTCCACTTAAAATCCCTTAACATAGAAATTACAAATCTGCTGATTCAGAAATCTATTCAATCAATCCCTCTTCAACAACAAAATCAGGAATTCTATTCCCAATACTTTTTCATCCCAAAGAAGTTGGGGGGGTCTCCGCCCCATTCTGGATTTACGAAACCTCAACAAACATATCCAGAAAGAGACGTTCAAGATGACCTCTCTCAAGAACATCTTATTGCTGTTACAGCCCAACGATTGGTTATACTCTATCGACCTGAAGGATGCTTACTCCCATATACCCATGCACCCATCTTTGTGGTGCTACCTTTGTTTTCAAGTTCAGAACATGCACTACCAATACAAAGTTCTGCCGTTTGGCCTGTTCTCGGCCCCAAAAGTATTCACAAAATGTTTAGCAGTGGTGGTGGCTCATCTCAGACAACTATCAATCCAAATATTCCCTTATCTAGATGTTTGGTTGCTGGTAGCATCAGATCCAAATACACTACAAGCACACATGGTACGCACGATCAACTGTCTCCAGACACTGGGGTTTCTCATCAATTACGAGAAATCACACCTACAACCTATGAAAACTCTGCAATTCATAGGAGCTCTCATCAATACCGTAGAAGAGAGAGCCTTCTTTCCTCAGGACAGGATGCAGATGCTTTCAGGCCTAGCGCACAATCTATACAGTCAAAATCAAGCATCGGCACGCCAAGTTCTTCAGCTTTTGGGCCACATGGCAGCAGCCATCCATGTAGTTCCCCACACGAAACTGCACATGCGCGCCCCTTGCAATGGGGGCTCAAATGTCAATGGTCACAGTTCCTGCAGCCCCTCAACTCCAGAGCAACTCACCAAACCAATGAAAGCAGACATTCAATGGTGACTCTCTCCCAGCAACCTATCCTCAGGAGCTCCCTTCAGGTTGCCCCCTCATCAGCTAACGCTCATAACTGACGCCTCCAGGAAAGGTTGGGGAGGCCACCTCGACTACCTCAAAACTCAGGGACTTTGGTCTCCACAAGAATCCATGTACCAAATCAATCTCCTAGAGTTACGTGCAATCTGGAGAGCGCTTCAGACCTTCTCTTCTCAAGTTCAAGGAAAACGTCTCTTGGTGTACACAGACAACCAAGTCGCCATGTTCTACATAAACAAGGAAGGAGGGTCTGGTTCATGAACACTGTGTCAAGAAGCAATTTGAATACTCCAATGGGCAAATACAGCCCAGGTATCCCTCCAGGCCACTTACCTTCCGGGTCTGGACAACGTAACGGCGGACCGCCTAAGCAGGGTTTTTCACCCACACGAATGGACTTTAAATCGAGATGTGGCCCTCACCATCTTCCAACAGTGGGGCTTCCCAACAGTTGACCTCTTTGCCACGGAAATCAACCATCAGACATGGATCTTTTGCTTCATCTACCCCAGCAAACTTCGATTCGCCCCGGATGCCTTCCTCATCCCATGGACGACGGGCTTACTGTATGCCTACCCTCCCATTCCGCTGATATCAAGGACAATTCAGAAATGTATTCAAGACATAGTGGACATGATCCTCATAGCACCAGCATGGCCGAGACAACCATGGTATGCGTATCTCATGCGACTTTCCATACGCCCACCAATTCCACTGGATAACCATCCATGACTGTTAACACAGGAAGGAGGCTCCCTCCTCCATCCAGTGCATCAATCCCTTCATCTCACAGCGTGGAAATTGAAAGGCAAATATTAAACCACCTGGGCCTATCTTTGCAGGTAGAAGACATCCTTATCGCATCCAGGAAGCCTTCAACCAGATGTAGCTATGTGGGCAAATGGCATCGTTACCAGACGTGGTGTAAGCCACGGAACCTAGATCCGTTCTCCTCCACCGCCATACAACTACTGAAGTATCTTCATATGCTTTACCAAGCGGGTTTGGCCACTACGTCAGTTTGAGTACATATCAGCACTATTGCAGCTTTTCATCTCTCTCATAATGGCCTGCCCATCTCTAACCATCCTTTGATCTCCAGATTCATGAAGGGCATGCTTCGCCTCAGACCACCGGTGACAAAGCCACCTGTACCATGGGACCTGAATATTGTCTTGCAGCAGCTAATGCTGCCCCCCTTTGAACCCTTAGACACAAGTCACATTAAATACCTGACATGGAAAACAGTATTCCTGGTGGCTATCACATCAGCTAGGAGAGTAAGTGAGTTACAAGCCTTAGTTCACTACTCTCCTTATTTAGAATTCTACCACGACAAAGTTACCGTTCGTCCTCATCCCACCTTCCTTCCCAAGGTGGTCTCTGATTTTCATCTTAATCAAACCATCACTCTGCCTATTTTCATGCCAAAGCCTCATAACAATGATTGTGAAAAACTTCTCAACTTGCTGGACTGTAAATGAGCTCTGGCTTACTATAAACAAATGACTCAATCTCCCATAGGACCTTCTCACCTCTTCCTTTCCTTTAATCCAAATAATCCTGGTCAACCCGTCTCTAAGAGAACCATTGCCAGATGGTTAACACAATGCATTCTGTTTTGTTACAACAATCAATCAAACTTCACAAGAAGCCTCAGGCGCACCAAGTACGCACCACTGCAGCATCACTTGCCCACTTGAACAAAGTTCCATTACTGGGTATCTGCAAAGCGGCAACTTGGTCGTCCATCCATATCTTCTCGTCACACAATTGTCTACAACAGCAAGCGACTTCTGATGCAGCGCTGGGCACAGCAGTCTTGTCGACTCTTCAAAACCGATGAGACTGTCTACTACCATATGGGTTGCTGTCCTGACCTTCAAAGACATACCAAATGGACACAACCTGGGAGCTTGGGACTCCCAGAGAGCATGGCTAATTCAACCCTGCTATCGACGGGAAAAAGCAAGTTTGCTCACCGTAAATGGTGTTTCCGTAGATAGCAGGATGAATTAGCCACGCGATCCCTCCCTTCTCCCTAGACAGTCCCACAAAGGTCACTTAGTTATTACATCTCGCTTGGCTACAAAGAAACTGAGGAGAAGAGGGAAAACGCATGGGAAGATGACCGCGCAGTCGCACAGAGTCAAAGCTCTGTGACTCACTGAGGAAACTCCGCCTACTTCGAGGTTGCGAACGCTCCCAGACAGCATGGCTAATTCATCCTGCTATCTACGGAAACACTGTTTATGGTAAGCAAACTTGCTTATCAGGTAAGTAGTAGTTTCTCATTCATTCAACCGAGGGATTAAATGTGTGCTCTGGATCTGAAATATACTTATGTACACATTCCCATTCACCCTGTCCATTGGAAATTCCTCAGGTTCATGGTGAAGGATATGCACTACTGATATAGGGTGCTTCCCTTTGGCCTCTCAGTGGCCATGAAGATGTTCACAAAAAGCTTCACGATAGTGGTGGCACAACTTGAACAGCAGAAAGTCTGTGTATTCCAGTACCTGGACGATTGATTGGTGACAGGTCCATCTCCATAAGGAGATATGGAGTTCCTCGAGAAGTCTGTTTGGCTTCTCCAGTCTCTGCTTTCTGGTCAATTTTGCCAAGTCAAACCTTGTTCCAACTCAAATAATTCAGTTCATAGGAGCTTGGATAGACCCGTTTCAGGAAAAGGCATTTTCTTCCTGTTGAAAGGGCCATGTAGCTGATGAGCCTAGTAAGGCCCTTACTTAGCAGGACTGAGTGTCAACAAGATCAGTCCTGGTCCTTTTCGACCACATGGCAGTGAGGACTTTGAAACCAATGAAATCAGCTCTATCAACCATTATCCCATCAAATATTTGTGATCTCTGGGATGGGAGCATTCCTTCAGTGGTGGAGGAAGCCAAATATTCAACAGGTGGGTCTCGCCCTATGCATCCCACCACATCAAGTGTCTTTCTACTGATGCCTCCACCAAGAGGAGGAGGATACACTAGTACAATGTGGGCCCAAAGATTGTGGTCCCCAGTAGAGTCATCTGCGAGCTATTGACACTGCTCCTGGGCTTTGTCATCCCTTCTCAGGAAAGAGATTTTAATTCAGATGACAGTCAAGTTGTCGTGTTAATATAATCAATCAGGGAGGTACAGGTTCTTATGCTGTTTGCCAAATGCCATCACCATGCCTACCTTCCGGGAACCAAGCAACCTAACTTCCGGGAATCCATCTGCATGCATGGACCTTGAGCCAGAAAATAGCATATGATTTGTTTAGTTGCTGGGGAAAGTCTGTTATCGAGCTGGTCACCTTGGAAGTCAACCTGAAAGTTCTGCTGCATGCATCCAAGCAGCTCCAGATCAGCACCTGACATGTTTCTGCAAAGCTGGAATGTCAGTCTACTCAGTGTAAACCCACCAATTTTCTCATCAAGGCCTAAACAAGAGTTACATCCATATTTTGTCCATCTGTCAATTCAGTTTCTGGTTCCATTGGGGATATCTGACACTCATCATTCAGGAGGATGAAAGATTCTACTAGCCAAATCTTTTATTGTTTGCACTCATGGCATGGATTTTGGGTACACAGTAGTCTTTTTCTGTATGTCTTCCGAAGAAGGTGGAGGATATACTGATTTTGGCTAGAAAGTCTTTGGCCAGAGATCCTATCATTTTAAGTGGAAGAGGTTCTTGACTTGATGTAGGGCCAGTTTTCTAGATCCCTTCTTCTGTGGTCCAAGGTACTTGGTTCAGTTTCTATTCTTCCTCTCATCCACAGGCCTCAGTGAAAGTTTATCTAACCGTCACCTCCATTCTTTAGTATCCAAGTTCACGAAAGGACTGTAACATTCCAGACCTCCATTCAATAAATCCCCAGTGTCTTAGGATCTCAGTGTAGTCCTAGCTAAACTTATGAAATCTTGTTTCGAACTTCTCAAGTTGGCGGACTTGAATTTTCTCACCTGGAAAATGTTTCTTGTAGCAGTCACTTCAGTACGAAGCTCTGCTGAGCTATGAGAGCTGGGTCCATGTCAGTACAGTACTGTCTGCTGACTTCGCCCACGCATAATGGATAATTAATCCTGTTGCTATAGAGAAACTTGTTTACAGGTAGGCAAATTTGTCTTGTTCTGGTTAATTTCACCCTGTATTAGAACACTCACAGTTTATTCAGTTAAGTTTACACGGTAAAAATTTACAGCTAGAATTTAGCTGGTTAGAGGGGTGGGATATTTAAACCTCGGGGTTTGTCTGGGCAACTCGAAAGTTACCTGGATAAACCAGTTTAAATATTGACCTCTATTTTCAGCAGATTTAGAGGCTTTAAATTTTTTTTATACTATCTTCAATCTCGCTGATACAGTGAAAAGCATATCTTTTATATCCATAGTGAGAGTTTGCAGTGTTTATGTAAAGTATTGTGCTGTCTATATAAATCATCTCTTTCCCATCTGATAACCTCTCAGCCATTCAGACAAGAATCAGTAGTGCCTGGGGTCTTTGTTATTTGCTGTACACCAGTGATATAAAATAGATGTTTTAAGGAGACATTTCAATATAACTGTAAGGGGGTGAGTTTGCAGCGATTCCCAAATATGTATAATGCTTCAGTATAGCACTATATTATTACAGTCTTAAAATGTTATCTCCATGTTTTGGAGCTATACACTTTGTTGCCCTCTACTTCCCTGCACAGTCTATCCAAGAGCTGCTGTCATAGCACAGGACTCCCTCTTGAGTTCTGCAGGTGCTTGGAGCACCATTTTTGAACAAGTAGACATTCTCATGGTGCAACAAGCTCCAAATTGCAAGGAAAATAGCTCTTTCTTTTCCTTTTTAAGACCCAGTAGTTCCTCCTGTTCCCTTTTTCTTCTTGCTCAATCAGAACCAGTGCTCAATTTATTTATTTTTTAATTTATTTATTCATTCATTTATAAAAATTTATAGCCCGCCAATCCACAGATCTCAGCGGGTTAAATAAACATACACAGTATGAGCCTTCATTAACAGCTATGCAAGGATTTTCCTCCTATTTTGATAGACACTCCCGCCCCTGTCCTTGAGCAATGGTCCTGAGGCTGAGAGCTATGTATCAGGGCTCCTTTTGGAACCTTATATTATGGGCTGTTAATCTGGCCAGTAGGTGTTGCTCTTAACGATGACTATGACTCCATAACACCGTCCACCCCAGGAGCAGTAAACACTGCCCTCACAACATCCCCAGCTCACCAGTGGTTTGGAAGGTCTAGTCTGGAAATCTTGGCAGCCCTCCACATCGCTTTGTGCAGAATTGCTCTGCACCGATGGGCCAGACCAGAAAACAGCTTTTAATTGAAAATGTCTTTTCTGGGAGCCATTCCTGCCCATCCTTGGTCCAGACTGGGAGATTCGCCGCAGGCACCATCTGGCCATTCGGGGTCCTGGTATCGGAGTGACTGGGGCCCTTTAAATCGCGGCGAGCTGCGAGGAAGGACAGAGCCGTTCCTGCCCATCCTTGGTCCAGACTGGGAGATTCGCCGCAGGCACCATCTGGCCATTCGGGGTCCTGGTATCGGAGTGACTGGGGCCCTTTAAATCGCGGCGAGCTGCGAGGAAGGACAGAGCCGTTCCTGCCCATCCTTGGTCCAGACTGGGAGATTCGCCGCAGGCACCATCTGGCCATTCGGGGTCCTGGTATCGGAGTGACTGGGGCCCTTTAAATCACGGCGAGCTGCGAGGAAGGACAGAGCCGTTCCTACCCGTCCTTGGTCCAGACTGGGAGATTCGCCGCAGGCACCATCTGGCCATTCGGGGTCCTGGTATCGGAGTGACTGGGGCCTTTAAATCGCAGTGAGCTGCGAGGAAGGACAGAGCCGTTCCTACCCATCCTTGGTCCTGCCCGGGAGTTTCATCGCAGGCACCTTCTGGCCACTTGGGGTCCTGGCATCGGACTGACTAGGGCCTTTAAATCGCGGCGAGCTGCGGTGCGCCCCTTCTTTCTTTCTTTTTTTTCCTTCTCTCCTTTCTTTTTAGATGGAGATAGGGAAGAAACGAAAAGGCAAAGTTTTTTTTTTTCATCTACCAGCTCTATATCCATTAAAGGACCTATGGATCAATGTGTGTTTTCTTCTAGACCAGCTTTTCAAGATCCTTTGAATGCTGATCTGGGAAATGTATCCTTGAAGCCCAGAGGTAAGATCTCCTCCCCCAGCAACCTTGGGCATGTTGGCCAAGAAGGAATCTCTTGAGGACAATTCCAACTTTGTTGGAGGAGAAGTCCATTAACGGCTATTAATCAAGTTTACTTAGGGAATAGCGCCACAGCTATTAATTGCATCAGTAGCATGGGATCTTCTTAGTGTTTGGGTAATTGCCAGGTTCTTGTGGCCTGGTTTGTCCTCTGTTGGAAACAGGATGCTGGGCTTGCTGCACCCTTGGTCTGACCCAGCATGGCAATTTCTTATGTTCTTATGTTCTAGATCCTGATATTTTGGAACCCCCTGTAAACGAGGTCCATATATCTTTAAGAAACTCTATACTTGAAACACCTGCTGCAACTTCAGTGTGATGTGCTATTCCAAAGCCTGTGTACAGCAGTTCAGAAAGGAAACACTTCCTCTAAGGATTTTGAATCATCTGATATTTCTTTAAAAGATGTTTGGAAGGTTGTTGTTCATATTGAGAAGTCTCTTTCTGTTTCTCAATTGTGCCAGTTTTCATCTGCTGTCTCCTCTAAATTAACCGAGGTAGACAAAAGGTTGGGAACAATTGAAAATATATTAGATATGCAGGCTGGTGTGATTACCAATATTCAAGCGTCAGTAGTTTCAGGTATTAAGAATAACTTGAGCCTTCATTATAAATGTGAAATGTTGGAAAACAAACTTAGATCTAAAAATCTACGTCTGTTCAATTTTGCTAAAACTCTTTTGCTTTCAGGTATTGAGTTGTTCAAAAAGTATACTACTGAAGTTTTGCAGTTTTCATCTGAAAAATCTTTTTCTTTATCCAACTTCTATTATATGCCAGAGAAGAAGAGAGTGACGGGTTCTACTGAAGGAGCCGTGGATGTTTTGGCTTCGATCGATAGTTCCGATGTATCTCTTTTCCTTCAAACTTCAAATGTTAATATCCCCACTAGGTCACCTTTTGTGGTTTCTTTTGCTTCTCTTTTAGAAAAAGAGTTGTTTCTTCAGCAATTCTTCAATTACCGGAATGTACCTTTTTGTGGGCATGTTGTACAAATTTTTCCTGATGTATCAAGGGAAACACAAGTGAAGAGGAAGCAGTTTCTAATCGGGGGGTACCTTTTTCTTTAAATGTCCCTGCAAATGTTTGGTAGAATTTCAGGGAAATGAATGTTTTTCTTGACTCAGGTCACCTAGAAACCTTTATTTTGGTTAAATCGTCTTGATTTATTTTTTCTTCTTTTTAGTTGGAATAGTATCAAGAGGTTATAGTTACTGCTCCCATGATGTGGACTTATTCCTTCGTTAAGATGTGTAACTTAACAACTTGTTTTGTTTTTCCTGGACTTATGAGTGAATTTCCTTTGAATTATATTTATTTATTTATTTAATGTCTTTTTTATACCGATAACCGTTCACACATCGTATCTGTTTACAGTTAAACAGGAACCATTGGGCAGAACCCTTACATATAACATTGCAAACAGGTTAACTTTTGGGCAGGGCCCTTACATAAAATTGAGAACAGCAAAATCACTATATACATATCACCAAAACTATATACAAAAGATAAGTACATAAATAGCCGAGTCAAAGTACAAAATCGATAGGCATACAACGTAATCCGAGAAATAAATCATAAGTCGCGTATCAGATTCTAGGAGAATCACTTATTTAATCAGTAAGGATTTATGTAATGGGAGGTGATGTGTGGTAAGCTTGCTGGAAGAGCCATGTTTTCAGTTTTTTTTTGAAAGTGGGTGTGTATGATTCCAGGCGTATATCAGGAGGCAGGGAGTTCCATATAGAGGGGCCGGCTAGGGAGAAAGCTCTGTTTATAGTGGACGATAATTTGAAAGATTTGATAGGTTGTGCACGTAGGGTTCCTTGGAGGGCAGTACGTGTGGGTCTGTTCGAGGTGCGGGGGAGGAGTGGGGGGTTAATCCAATTCAGGTTAGAGTTCAACAGACTTTTGTGGATGATGGAACAGGCTTTATAGAGAATTCGAGAGTGTATAGGGAGCCAATGAAGTTCGATGAGTGTGGGGGTGATGTGATCTCTTTTTTTCGTGTTTGATAGTATCCTGGCGGCAGCGTTTTGTAGTAGTTGTAGGGGTTTGATATGGGTAGCGGGGATGCCTAGAAAAAGTGCATTACAATAGTCTACCTTAGATAAAATGATAGACTGTAGTACAGTGCGGAAATCAGAAAAGTGTAGCAGTGGTTTGAGTTTTTTTATGGTTTGGAGCTTAAAGAAGCATTCCTTAATGATAGATTTAATGAAAGGTTTGAATGTAAGATGGTTATCAATGAAAACACCAAGGTTGCGAACGTGTGATGGGAAAGTTGTGGAAGAGTATGCAGGTGGGATGTCTGGGAGCGGTGGCCTGTTAGATATAATTAAAAGTTCAGTCTTGCTGGGGTTTAGCGCTAGTTGCATGTCATTTAGTAATTTGTTGATGGCTGAGAGACAGGATTCCCAGTTGCGAAGGGCAGTAAGGAGAGAGTCAGAGAATGGGAAAATAAGTTGCACATCGTCCGCATAAATAAAATGCTTGATGTGGAGGTTAGTGAGGAGGGTGGTAAGGGGGAGCATGTATATATTAAAGAGGGTGGAGGAGAGTGAAGAACCTTGGGGCACACCTTGGGGAAGACTGATGGGGTCAGATTCATTGTTATCAACTAATACTGTGAAAAGGCGATCCTGGAGATACGATCGTATCCAGGAAAGGGCATTGCCAGTGATCCCGATGCTCCTGAGGATGTTAAGGAGGACATCATGATTGACTGTGTCGAATGCCGCTGAGATGTCAAGCATGGCAATCAGATAAGAAGAACCTGAGTCTGTACCTCTGATGAGGGTATCATGTAGAGAGAGTAGCAGGGTTTCAGTACTTAGTTGCTTTCTGAAACCGTGTTGTGTGGATGGGAGAATCTTGTTTTGCTCCAGGTGATCTGAGAGCCGTGAGTTGACAATTTTTTCAAGAACTTTAGCTAGGAGGGGTAAGTTAGAGACAGGTCTGTAATTAGATAAAGTGTCGGGGTCAAGATTAGGTTTTTTGAGTAGTGGTTTCACTACTGCTTGTTTAAGAACATTGGGGACTGTGCCATGCTCTAGGGAACAGTTAAGGATATTTGAGAGGGGTTTGGCAATCACCTCGGGGATAGCTAGCAGGAGTTTAGTGGGGATAGTTTCGGAAGGATGAGATGATGGTTTTAATTTTTTAAGGATGTTTTGTACTTCGAGAGAGGATGAAGAGTCAAAAGACGAGAGGGAGACTGGAGAGTTGATGGTGGGCAGATAAATATTGACGTTATTATGTGAGAATTGTGCAGTGATGGAGGAGACCTTGTTTTTGAAAAATTGAGCTAATTCATTGGAGCGGTTTTTAGAGGGATTGGCTGATATTTGCGTGGGGGCAGGAGAAGTGAGGTCCGCCACCATGGTGAAAAGGGCCTTAGGGTTGTATTGCATACCATGTATTTTTTTAGCATAGTAACTATCTGAATAACTAAATATCATGTATCTGTAACTATCTGAGTAACTAAATATCATGTATTTTTCAATAAAACATAATAAAAAATAAAGAAAAAAATATACGATGTTCTTTTGAGAGTGCATAGTGCTGTATTTTAGTGCTTCACACCTTCAGCAAGCATTTCAACTTAACTTGCATTTTTTCAGCCTTTTTAATCTTCATGAGGTAATTTGTTTCTTTATTTATAAAGAAAGCTGTGTAATAGCATTTAACAGCTGATGCTGCGTACTCTCATCCAGGAAAAAGAAATTGCCTCTCCATGTGTGGGGAAAAGTTGCACCCTCACAGGAGTTGCTCTTTACCAGGATTGTTTCATTAATGGAAAATAGGATCAGTCTCGTGCTATGGGAAGTTTGTGGTATTCACGATTTTACTTTGTGTGCCAGCCGACCCTCTGTCAGCTGCCTAGTTTGCTGGTATTTTAAGCACCACAAGGGCATTAAGCAAAGGTTTTCAAGAAGAGAAGACCTTTAACAAACATTTCCAGATTATACAAGAGTGCTTCTGGCTGTGGTGAAATTGCTTGTCTCCTCGTGTAGTCCATGCTGCTTATAAGACGGGTTCCAGAGACCCCTCTGAACAGCACATAAAACCGCCTAAACTTACTTTCCTTTTCTAGGTCTCTTATAGATCCAGGTGTAGGATCGGATGCAGTGGGAGAATACTCACTAGTTATTCCTAGGCTGACAGAAGGTGCCATTTTGAGTGGCCAATGGGCTGCTGCCAGCATTGTTTCAGGAGCTTGGTATCTGCTAGCATGAGATTTGCAAGCATAGAAATGTAAATATAATTTGCCTGTTTGTCCTGTGAAGGTATAATGCCTTCTGCATATTGGAGTATGTGGAAGGTTTAAGCAGCTGAGCTGCCCCTGCCTCCCCCCACCACTCACAGCTGTCTTGAGTCAGGTTTCTAGCTTCCTGTGTAGAAAAGAACATGAGTTCAATGCTTTACATCAAGCTATCCTCGACAAATCTGTATATGAGAGAGATTTGCTTGCAATTTGTCCAAGACCCAGACTAATGTGCACACTTTTGGTTACCATAAAACTAGATCTATCTTGTTTTTGGTTTTGTTTTTTTTTTAATTTTTGTCTTTTTTTTTTGGAGGGGGAAGAGGGTGAATATTATGGACTGCAGTTGGGAACAGTGGTTCTAGTTAGTGTCGGGGACATGCTGTGTACATTCATTGTAGTGATACGCTGCCATTCTTATTAATACTGCTGCTGTTTTCACTTTACTTTTAACATTTATTGTCAATTGGATGTGAAAACCCTGTGTTAGCCTTACACATTTCATTGCAATTTTCTTTTTCTGTTTTTATTTTTTCATGTTGGCACAGTTGCTTTAGTTTGTTTCTTTTGTTTACACTGCTTTTCAGTTTCAGTCATCTTTTTTTATTTCGTTATGTTTTTCTGTTTTGTTTTTTTTCCTTTTTTTTTTTGTCCTGTCTTCCATTCTAGAACAACCTGACGCCTCTAATGAAACGTCTGAGCTGGGTACCCTGGTCATACCCGAGATTAGTGTCACAGGCGTGACTGGCGAGAGAAGCGGGAATGGGGAGAGAGGCAGAGCACTCGCAGACAGTGAGGCACAACACATGCAGGGAATGCAGGACACAGCTGCAGATCCCAGAACTGAGGGCAAAGGCGTGGCAGAGATCAGAAGGCAAAAATCTGTAAGGAAAATGCTGGAGGACGGATTAGGCTCGCCTGGAAGAGTGCAGTACTAGCTATACCCAAAGGTACCCGAGGGTGAAAGGGTCACTGCTGCATGGATTTTTCTCTTCTGGAGAAGAGCTCTTATATACCTTTTTATGTGTATGAGGTTTGTTTATCCTTCTCCCTCCTCTCCCCCTCAAGAGCAAAGAAAAAATAACCTGCATGCCTTTCTGGAAACGTGAATCAAACTCTTGGCATGCTTGCAATGAATATATAACTAAACTTTGCTAAAAGAATAAGCAAATACTGCAAGAATTAGCCAAACCTAATCCACTTTTTTATGGCTTGGTGTTCATTTGTTTTCAATTTTATTTTTGTAATATTGTAGAGTCAGACCTTTTTTTTTTTTTTTTTTTTTTTATAATAGATTCTAAAAAGTGAACATTTTTCTATGAATTAAGAAGAAAAAAACCAGCCTGCACCCTCAGTTCCTCAATTTGGGTTTCTGTTTCTGGTGGTAACCCTTTTCTGTTCTCAGAGGGGGTGGGGTGGGGTGCACCTGAGGTGGGCAGTGCTGGCTCTGAGCATTCCACATGCAGTGTGACCTTTCCATTCTCTGGTAGGGAAGCCGCTGTTGAGTTTGCTGAAGCTTACAAGAATCATAATTGGCATGTGGGGAGAGAACTGATGGACCTTGATTACCATCTAGTTGATTAATTTGGCTTGGACAGTTGAATGTCTTGTATATTTTTAGATTGGTGTCTGATATTCTAATTTGCTAATCCACTGCATGAATAACAGCAGAAATGTATATATAATCAAGATGTGGTTCGGCTGGCATGCTTCTTATGCTGTTTCTATATTACTTTTCACAGCTCTGAAGAGTTAGTAAGCATTTTGATCCTTATTTGCGAATATTTTGTTTGGTTGCAGTCTGTTACTTCACTCTCACTCCTCTTGTTGATATGTAATAGTGAAAATCAATTTTCTGAATGCTGACTATCTTCTTTTTGTCTTTGCCTAGATGTTACCGATCTAACACTTCAAGAAGAGCTGATGGAAATTTCTGAGGTGGATGAAGGGTTTTGTTCCGGGGCTGCCTCTAGTACAAGTCAGTCTGCCTTATCGAGCAACAGCTGCAGCAGCAGCAGCAACAGCTGCAACAAGATGGCTGTAGGAAGGAGCCAGCGCAGGGCTGGAGGCGGCAGAGCTGGGGGCAGAGAGAAAGATCTCACTGGGGAATCTTGCCGAGAATACCTTGCTCGGAAGCAAACTCAGAGAGCCATGAGTGAGAACCTGGAACTGGTTTCTATGAAGAGACTGACTTTAACCACTAGCCAGTCCCTGCCCAAGCCTGGCAGCCATAGTCTGGCCCGGACTGCTACTGCTGTATTTAGTAAATCCTTTGAGCAGGTGAGTGGTACATCTGTTTCCAGCAACCCAATGAATATCGATGCTCCTGGAAGTGGTGGGACTGGCACAGAGGCCAATAGATTTTCAGCGTGTAGTCTGCAGGAGGAAAAACTGATCTACATCTCGGAAAGGACAGAGCTTCCAGGTCCAGGCAAACATCAGCCCAACCAGCAGCGGTCTCCTAGTATCTGCATCACGTTATCGACAGAATAGTGAAAGCGTAGGTTATCTGTGGGTTGTAGCACTCAAGTTACTGCTAGGGGCTGTGCTTCCATACGCCTGAAGTACTATGCATCTCTGGTATATCCGTAGAGTTGGTGACTATGGCGTTATTACAGTTTTGAATAACGGATAAGCACATTTTCTGCTGAATTCCTTACTGGCATCAGTTGGGTGGTAATTTTGAGATTTCTTCAGCTTTTAGAGCAAAATGTGTTCTCTTGTGCTTACTTGTAGCCAGTGTATTGCTTGGGATGGAGGTGGGGTCACATTTCCTGTTCTTGGAAGCAAATGCTGGTGGGTCAAAGTCTTACTTAATCGGCAAAAACAGTCTGGTCAGGGTGAGCAGTGAATTATTTGTACCCTTTTCTGAACGGCACTGCTCCCATACTTTTTCCTGGTGTACAACATGCCAACCTAGCATATGTGAAATGGCAGACCTCTGGAGGTCGATATTCAAAAGCCATTTAGATGGATAACTGAAACGTTATCCATCTAAATGGCTAGCCGGCTATATTCAAAGTCATATGCGGCTAAATTCTAACCACATAATGATCTATGTGACTAGAATTTAAATGGATAAGTTGAGGGTGTTCCAGGAGCGGGCGAGAGGTGTTCCCAGGCGGAGCAGAGTTAGCCACATAAGTTATGCAGCTAACTGTGGTTGCGTCATAGGGCTGTCCTAAAGTTGGCCGGATATTCTTATCTGGCTAACTTTAAGATAACCAGGGATATTCAGTAGCATGATCGCACTGCTGAATGTCCCTGTTAAGTTAGCTGGATAGCTCTATCCAGCTAACTTAACTAGGTACTCTGCAACTGAATATCGGCCCCCTAGTGACTATTCATGGTAACAGGACTCAGGGTGTGAACCCAGAATATAATAAAAATCTAAATAAAAAGTAAGCCATTGGTAGGAAAATAACATCTTAAAATTTAGATGAGATACTATCAGCAAGGCTCATAAACCTCAACATTTTACTTAGGGCTCACTAAATATCACTTGGAAGTATTTGTGTAAAACTGTGTAGGGCTGGGAAAGAGGTTAGGTGGTACTGAAGTCCACTCCAATCTCTCCTTCTCTCTTGGTTTGTGAAGGAAAATGTTATGGGAGGGGAAGCACATTTTGATCTTTCTGTAGTGCTGAGTTGTCCTCTATTTTGTCAGATGACCACCAGGCTGGAAAGCGCAGTCATTTATCAGCTCCAGGCCCTGCTTCCTGTGGTGTGCTCTGCTTTACTCATCTGCATAGTCTTTCTCTGTTCACAAGAATGAGGTGACAGAAGTCTGCACCACCACACTGCAGACCTCAGGACAAGCAGCACTTGCTGCTGTCCCCTGACAACTCTCCACTAGCATTGTACCAGAATGGCAGAGCTAGATTTAATCCCCATGTTATACTAACGCAGACACATGGGCACTTGCAGGAGCTGGAGCTTTGTTGGAGCATGTGTATGTTTGAGGAAGAAAGACTCAAAAAATGACTTTAAAGAGAGGTCTAGATGTGCCACAAAAGAAAGTTCCAAGTGTGTGTTAGAGCATAAAGGGAAGTTTTATATAATATGCCAATATAATTGTTATAAATTTTACAGTTTTGTACCTTTTTTGTTTTTTCTTTCTCCAGTTCGGTAAATAGGCTAAAATTATAGAATATTTTCACCTGTGTGTGTGTGTGTATATGTGTGCCAATTTTAAATGTCTAGCTAAAGGGTGTAAAATCCTTTTATTATCTTTACCAAAGCTATGCATTTAACAGATTTACACTGTGTGTGTTTTACAATGTATTCTCAGAGGACAAGCAGGATGGTAGTCCTCATTAATGGGTGACTTCAGATGGAGTCCTGATGTGGAAAACTTATGTCAGAGTTTCTAGAACTTTGACTAGACACACTGAGCATGCCCAGTATGCCCTATACCATGTGTTCACGCGGGGTCCCTTTCCAGTCTCTCGTTTTCCGTGTAGCTGTTAGCCTCGCGATGTGAGTAAGTTCACTTTGGTTATTTTTTGGCCTTGTGGAAAACTTTAGCTCTTTTTTTGCGGATTTTTACTTATTGTTCCTTCGCCAGGTCCCTCTTGGTGACCCTCCCATAGTGTCTCCTAGTCAGGGTTTTCAGCAATTCGGGTGCAATTGATGCCCCGTCGACATTGTTTTCAGTTTGTGCTCCTTTTGTTTTGTCCGTCTTGGCCACATTCGGTTTTTGGCGATGCCCCCAGTGCCCGAGGACCATGTCCATTACAGACCGCATGAGATATATGTCCTGCCTGGGGGCATTGCATGACATTTGGGGTTGACACATATGCGCCCAGATGACCCCGAAGGGACGTCTGCTTCGACTTGAAAAGATGGACCAGCTCTTCGGGTCAAGGAGAACCAAGGAGCCACGTCGATAGACACTGAGTCATCAACATCAGTGGGACCGTCTGCTCTTTCAATGCCATTGGCGGACGGGGCGCCGGAGACCAACCATCATCGATCTCTAGGCCGAGGACATCTGGTTCCTCATCATTGGCCTCGGCAGCAAGGAAGGACTGAGCCGAACATTGAGGGAAGCTGAAGAAAAATGGGCACCAGTCCCCGTCGTGCATGGGGCCGGGCACGGAGATGCACAGGCTTTTGCCACACTGCCTCGAAAGACTGCAACAATCCACCTTGAGGGATGAAGAAGATCTGGCCACCTCTCCTTCCTCCCAGTCTGTTGGCATCGGCAACATTCGAGGAGCTGGCGCGCGGAGTCCAGCTAGCGGTAGACCTGGTGCTTCAGGGCTTCAGTCCCGTGGCACCGATGGCATCGAACCCAGTGCCGTGCATCCTTGTACTGCTTCTGGAGAAGCTCAACATGATCATCAGTGCGTTAGCGACCCAGCTGGCGTCTGTTCCCGGGACAGCATCGGTGCCGGCGGGGCACAGAGGCCTCCCCCTACTGAGGCCAGCACATGCTGAGGCCTGCCGCACCCCCACCCCCCATCCAGTTCTACTGGTGCCTGCACCTCTGGACGAAGGCTGAGTACCTAGGGACCCCCACCCCCTGTCACAGTGAGGATGAGGAATCCTATGACCCCTGGGGGGATGACACTTCAGAGTCCTCCAAGAGATCTGAGGATCTCCCTTCAGAGGAGCAAAGGAAGTCTCTGTCTGAGCCCTCAACCTTCACAGGTTTTTGAGGGTGATGGTGGAGGCCATCCCTTTTCAGCTTTTGACAGAGAAGGATGCCAGGCACAAAATGCTTGAGATCCTCCAGTTCATGGAGCTGCCTAAGGAGATTGTGGCGGTCCCGGTACATGAGATCCTTAAGGAATTTCTGCTGAAGATATGGGAGCACCCCGCTCACAATGCCTCCTGTTAATAAGAAGGCAGAAGGGGTTTACCTCATCCAGAAGGCTGCCAGATTCGATAAGCGTTGACTGACGGATTCAATAAGCGTCAGCTGTGCCACCAATCGGTGATGGTCAAATCCGCCCTCAAGAGGGCCAAACGAGCACTGCACAGTTTGGACTACAAGCAAGCCTTAGCCCTTCTATTTGGAGTGGACAGAAGCCCATAGACAGTCCACCCAACATTTTATTTCTTTTGATAGGAATAGATTGGGTGTTGCCATTGCCGTTGCCAAACAGACACTATCCAATTGACTAGCAGATTACATCTCCTTCTGTTAAGCCCAGGTAGGACTGCATCTTGAGTCATGTTAAGGCTCATTCTGATAGAACCATGGCAGTGTCGGTGGCCCACTTATGAGCAGTTCCCGTGAAAGAAATCTGCAAGGCTGCAATATGGAGTTCTCTCCACACATTCACATCTCATTACTCTCTGGATAGGGATGGCTGACACGACAGTAGGTTCAGCCAGTTTGTCCTTCGGAACCTTTTTGGTTTGTAGAATCCAACTCTCCCACCTAGGGCCTGTTTGGGTTCAGGCTGTCTCTCCCTCTGTTACCAACTGTGCCAGTTTTGTTGTGCCTGTTGGCACCTGGTTGGGTGTCTGTTGGTCCCCTTTTGTGTTGAGGAGTAGCCTGTAGCTAGGGATTCACCCATGTGTGAGGACTACCATCCTACTTGTCCTCAGAGAAAGCAGAGTTGCTTCCCTGTAACAGATGTTCTCAGAGGACAGCAGGATGTTAGTCCTCACAAAATCTTCCCGCCACCCTGTGGAGTTGGGTTTCTCCTATTTTTTATTTTAATTATAATTTTATGTTACAAGACTGGAGAAGGGACCCTGTTGGACTCGTGGTGTAGGGCATGTTCAGTGTGTCTAGTCAAAGTTCTAGAAACTTTGACATGTTTTCCACATCAGGGCTCCATCTGCTGATGTCACCATGTGTGAGGACTAACGTCCTGCTGTCCTCATAGAACACCTGTTACAGGTAAGCAACTCTCTCAACACCAGATCTAAAATGTTGAAAGTTCTCGTGCTGAGAGAACGCAGACATAACCAGCATTCTCTCCAATAGGAGGTGCCCCAGTACCAGTTCTCGTAGCTGTTCTTCCCTCATTATGAATCAGTGGAGTCTCACTGGAGTCTTTGATTTTGCTGAGGCTAAGTTCCCTGATCTTCAGGAATCTGAGGATTGCATAGTTTTGGGCAAGCCTTAAAATTTTCAAGTGATAGATTGCCCATATGAAGATGAATTTTAAAAGCAGGGCGCACGCATTAATTAGAGGATGCGCAAATGTAAGGCTCGCACATGCCAAGATGATTTTAAAAGCTGCCTAGATACACGCGTGTCTCCCGCAGCACGCACATCTCAAAAGTTTTCAGATCAGTCAAGGCATGGGCGTTTTGGGGCGTGAACCTGAGATGTGCATGTAAATACTTACATGATTCGGTGCGCGCCAAGGCTTCCTACCACATAACATTACTTCTGCTGTGGATGATGTGTAAGTTAAAAATAATAAAGAAAGAAAGAAAAATAGACAGATCTATGCGGATTTAAGTCTGGTTAAACTGGGGGTAGTGAAGGCTGTTAAACTGGGAGGGAACTGGGAAAACTGGGAATAGTCTCGGCACGCACCCCTTTTAAAATTCCCCAATTTTCGTGGTAGAAGCAACATTTGTGTGCGCCCTTGTGCGCACTTAAAATTGGGCGCACATGTGTGCATGATTAGGATATTTTATAACGTGCATGCATTTTATAAAATGACTGTGTCCCTGGGTGCATGCTATTGTGCGCCCACACACTGGTTTGAAAATTGCTGTCTAAGGCTTTGAATTTGAAATTGACATTTCTGTTTATCATGCAGCTAAGATTTAAAGGACCAGTGCTGTCACTGTCTATCCGCATGGCCTTTGTACCAATGCTTTCCCTCACCCTTCTTGGAAGAGGAGAAATAGGGCACACCTGAAAACATTGTTAACAGGACAGCGACTCGTATTCACATCGGTGTTCTCACGGGTGCTTTAATTTATTTTTTTTTAAATACATTTTTTTGTAGATTGCTCAGGGTTTAAAGTATGAGGCTATCAAAATGCTTCAGTTATGGTGTAAAAAAATTATAAAACTGCTAAAATATTTTTGGAAAATTATAAAGCAAATTGCAGTATTTAGCTTTAACCTTGAATTGGATCTTGATTTTTTAACATTTCAGTTTGTTGGAACAGTTTCATATTGGCTAGAAAATTTGACCCTCGAAATAATTAAGCCTGTGAGTGGGAGATGAAGCGAGCATTATGGTGATAAGAGTTTTAAAAATGTATATAAAAAGGCAGAGAGCAGCTGTGAAAGCAGATGACCCTTATTTTTTTCACTGCTTTTAATAGATCATAATCAAACCCTTTAAAAAAACACAACTGTCAAATAAGATCAATGAATACTTTTATTTTTTTTATTTCTGAGATTGCATTGTGCTTTTTTCAGAGTAATTTTCAAACAGCCTGTGTAGGTATAAAGCACCTGCAGACTTTAGCCTGAATTTTCAAAGCTAATTTAATATGCATAAGCCCGCTTTGAAAATTTGTGGGATGTCCCACTATGCAGACATAACACACACAATATTATACTTGCTCCCAAGCAGATGTAACTCTGTATGTGGATTTACGCTTAGACTTTTGAAAATCTAAAATGTGCAGGTAACTTTCCCTTGCCCTCTTTAATGCTTCTTGTGGCCTTTTACAAAAGTATGTATAAAATCATGTTTTCTGCATATTTTTGGGGGTACTTAGGCCCCCCAGCTGATTTTTAAAATGCCATTTACATGCATAAAACGGGTTTTGTGTGCATAAATCCTTTTGAAAATCCAGCCTTTCAGATGTGATTTTTCAGTCCCATAATAAAATCAAATACTAGTACAAATGTGAAGGAGGATCTTCATGTTTTGTGCTGTCCGTTCTCTGAGGGTTTAATAGTTTTCAGAGTACACACATGACAAGACCAAATTGTTTTCCTCCCCATTCCCAGAAGGATTCTTTCTTACTCTGTTTGAGGCACATCGTAGCACACCAGACACAGATTTCTTACATTTGTAGTTCGTGCCTAGTCCTGCATCGTATCCATCAGCACTGCTGCTTATGAACAAGAATTTGGCAATATGTCCTCCCCATGCTGAAGCATACACATGAACGTTGCTGTCTGTCTATCCATGTACTGCCTGTGGAGTCCGGCTTGCATCACATGGTCATTTCCTTGCAGTTGCTCACTTGTTTGTTTATTTTGGGTTTTTTGGGGGGGGATGAGGGGGGGGGTTAGCTCTTTAAAAGATTATTTAAAAAATGCATGGAGGAAGAGGGACAGGCTACTTACTACTGCTGCTCTGACCTGGCAGCACAGCAGTGCGGGTCATCACATTGCATCTGTCCAGAGGAAAGACCATCTCTTCCAAGAAGGCCTTGGTCCTGTTAGACCCTAAGTTGCTGAAGTCCTCATCTGGCCTTCTAGTCGCACAGCCTGCGGGGCACGGATGTACAGCCATGACCAAGCTGTGCAAATGCCTGTCCCTGGTTTTGTTTTGAAAAGCAGACGCTAGTATTTTTCGGGTAAAGAGAATTAATATAGGAAGTTGTATTTTGTCCAGAAGGAAGAAACATCATGCCTTCTGCAATCCTATTTCTCAGCAGAAAAGGGCTGCTGTATTTGGTATGTGGACCACATACACTGTGTATGCAGTCCTGTCCTCTTAGTATAATTTCACTTAGTGCTTCTGTGAGCCGTATTTTTTGTAAATTGAAATGCTATGATTCGGTTCCCAGCATTTTTGAAGATTTGATGATTAACAGCTCCTGTACCTGTCAGCATTTTACCTTGTAGCCTGATTAAAAATCCCACATTGTCTTTTAGGAGTTGGTGTCTGTTTAGACACCCGGCACTAAGGCTTCACGCAGCCCTCAGTAAATGCTATGCTGCTATCTATCAAGTGTTTATTAATGTGTCCATAAAATGTGTGTGTTTTGGTTAACATGGTTCAAATGCAGTTTTGTCACCATGATGCATCCGTAGATACTTTAAACACAAAGGGGTCTATTTTCGAAGGAGCATGTGCCCATCCATGTGCGCATGGTTCCCGTTGGCATGTGCGTGTTATAAAATATGATATCCGCACATGCGTGGGCGGATGGCCTCCTCTGCGCAACGTGGGGGGGGGGGGGGAAGGATTTTAAAAGCCCATGCGTGGCTTTGCAATCAGGCCTTTCCCAGTTTCCTATGCCTAACCCTACCCTTCCTACCTCTTCCCCTCTCCTCCCTGCCCCCTACCTAACACTTACATTTTTTTAAATTTTTTACCTTGCTGCTAGTAGGTTCCAAGCACTTCCCCAGGACAGTATCAAATGGTGTTGTCCTGGCCCCCAGGCCCACCCCTTCTGAGAGGCCCAGCACTTGGGTGTGTAGCCACTGGTATTTGCATGCGTGGCCCTTTGAAAATCGACCTGAAAGTATCACACTTCCTAAAAAAAAGTGCCTTCCTGCTTGTCAGTTGTGATGCTGCAAGCTGATGATACTTTTGTAATAGATATCTCTGTTGCATCATGTTTCTTTTCAGTAAGTGCATGTATATTAAGTTATTAAACCATTCAAAACCATGTTCATCTGTCCAAACTGTTAGATAAGCATGGTGCATAGAGGCAATTTTCAGATATCACATGTAGTTGTAAAGTATATGGGTACTGTATGCAGATTGTCAAGAAACCATGCAGGTAGTTTTTCTCTTTAAAAATTAGTATAAAATACATGCATAAATTTAAAACTAGCTCTTTTTTTTTTTTTTAGTGGGAAGTGGGGTGCTTAGCCAAGGACAGTAAACTAATGTGTGTGCTTGAGGGAAGTGTCATGTCTGTGCCCTGTTTTCCTCCTCTGACATACACCCTCTTCCAGGAATGCCTGCTTGCAGGCCGGCTAAAAGCACACATTGCTCTAGAAGCCCAAGCCTACTTCTAGCTGCATGGAGTGAGGGCAATTTTCGGACTGGCCAGTTTTTACTCCTGGTAAACCGCTTTGAAAGTTTGGATCTTGCCAGTGTTGTTTAAGTGTTATTCTGCTGTGTCCTTTGGAACCTTGTGAGTTAGATGATTCTTTCTGACACAGTCTATAATAACCAGTAAGTACAAGTCACTAGTATTGGAGATTATTAATTATTTTTTTTTTACTGACACATTATGGAATTTTTTTTCCAGGCTACCATACTAGTTTCTTATAAGGGCTCAGTTGGAGCAGATGTAAATATAACCCCACAAGGAATAATTGTGTATTATTAATTATAGCAGTCAAGTTCTGATATAACAAACTTTTTTTTTTTTTTTTTAAATAACAATGAAGTTTTTGAATCCTGCCCTATGTTTTAGAAAGAGGGATAGTTGTAAATAGTAATTTTGTGCTGTTTTCTGATTTCCTTTTAATAGCACTATATCTGATCAAGTACTAGAAAAGCTGAGGCACCGGGATTTAATGTGGGTGTTGCAGAGGGATTTGCAGCTATTTGCACACCGCACCAGTGTTTTGATAAATCTGGTGGGTTCCCTTTGTGCTGCTGAAGAATTCCAGTGTGCACTAAAAATTCATACATTGCTGGAAAAGGCTTGCAATTGTACATGCTTGAAAAAGAGCCATCCTTTTTCCCAGTTCATCATGTTAGTGTTTATGCATAGGTTTGCAATCGCTGCAAAAAAATAAAATAAAAACAAAGGATTAAAAGCCAATCAGTAAGCCAGAATGTGAAACCTGACTAGCATTAAGGGTCCTGTGTACTAAGCTTTATTCCCATAGGAGCAAAATGGGAGAAAACCTTTTAGGACCCCTGGTTCCTAAATTGGAACAGGGTCCAAAGACCATGGTACTTAAGGAGGGTTTACAAGTACTTTAAAAAAAAAAAAAAAAAAAGTAGACTGCTGTCCTTCTTAATTGCTGTATTTCAGTTACTGCTTCTTTCTTTCATGGCTATCAGAAACTCAGAATCTGTACTTTGGGTTGACATGTGGTTCCAAGCTGTGGGGCAAGAATCGGTTGTAATGAGAAGGGACATGTTTGCAGATCGGAGCCTGTATGTTGTGCACGGCCAGGGCTCACAGTCAGGAGTTTAGTTGCACTGGCAAAACTCCAATAAATTACTTTAATTTTACAAAAATATATAATTGTGATAAATATCAGATAAATATTTTAAGGGAATGTTTTTAGTTAAAAGTAAGATTTATCCCACTTTTAAGGGATTATTTTTCCAGGAAATAAATTATTTTTCAATAAATGTCAAATTTATTGATAAAGAAGTTGTCACTTGACTTGAAGGAGCAGGCTGAGTTGTGGCTGGCTGTGGCATGGCGTCTGATGCTTACCAAACGTATTAAGCTGGTAGCATCGGTTTAGACGAGGTGAGGGATGGCGTTAATATTTTGGAAACTTAGAAGTCTAATCCCCACAGTTTCATTATTTGAGGGGAAGCAAATGTGAAGTTAAGACTGAGATCAGTAAGACTTTAATTTTACAAAATTAGCATTTACAATTTTACAATTTGCCAATTTACAATTTTACATTTGCTAATTTTACCCATTAGCAGTATTACAAAGGAAAGGTAGTTGTGGTCAGTACAGTAAAAATGATAACTAGTATTACACAAAAAAGTTTAGGGAGCAGAATCCGAATCTTCCATGATGGTGCAGAATTTGGAGTCCCCTTGTAATCTGCCACATTGATTGAATTCTTCCTCCCCTCCCCCTGCTGCCTGGCCACAGCATTCTTTCCTTCTCTCCTGTCAGGTCTTTGTACTGTCTGCCTCTCCTCCTCCCCCCCTCCCCCTTTTTTTTTTTGTGTGTGGCTGGGCATCTTACGCTGTTTCATTTTTTACTCTGCACCCACTAGGCTGCAACACTTTTGCTTCAGAAGTTTCCTTCTGCCCCTTAGGCTGTCCAGCCCAAGGGGAACCAGGACTGGGATCCAGTGCCTGGAGCCTTTATTCATATCTACTCAGGGATGGGATTGTTCCCTACTGATTTTATGTCCCTGCCCTGTCAAGTCCAGTCATTGCAGTGGCAGTCCTGGGCCAGTCCATGTCTCACTGTCTGAGTCCTCCCCCCCCCCCCCCCCGAGGTTAGGAACGATGGCTCAGTGGCATCCCCAGCTCCAGCTGATTTGGGGAGCAGTAGACCCGAGCCAGGAATTGAACCTAGTGTGTTTGCATGTCAGTGCACGGCACTAGCACTGAGCCACCAGGCTTGACCCCCTTGTACTCTTACATCCCCAGATGCTGTTCCTGCTGGTACAGAGGGGCGGGGCTTAGGGATGGCTGACCCTGTGCAAGAGGTAAAAGTGGGAAAGGCAGAAAAAGAATGAGGAAGTGAAGGATATAGAGAAGGGAGAGAGATGGAAAGACAGGAGAGGTAAAAGGATGAAGGAATGAAATATTGGAGGGGAGAACCGAGGCAGCTGAGAAGGCTTGAAGGGAGAGATAGTGGGATAACAGGAGCGAGCGACGTGAGTAAAGGAAGTAGAAAGATAAAGGAACAAAAATAAAATGAGAAAGCAAACTTGGAAAAGAACAAAATGAAAACACTAGGTACAAACATTTTATTTTAAAGGAATATTTTTAAAATGAGATTTAATAAAAATGTGCTTTGTACATGTAATATTGTGCGAACAGATATATTAAGAATCTGAAACTGAAACTTGGGGGCCTTGAGTATAACTCTCCAAAAAAGCAGATCTCTAAAGGCCGGAGGTTGAAAAAGAAGAAAGAGGTGATGTCATTACTATGTTGCTAGTCACAAATATGCTAAGTTTATCCAGTGGAGAGAGATCACTGCACCTTGTTTGACTTGTGTGTTTAACACAGCACTCACACTGTTTTATTAAGCGGAAATGTTTACAGGATTGCATTACCTGGTTTGAGAGAGAGCAGATGAAGGAATGTGGTTTTAAAGATCAGGTACTTGGTGTAAATGAAATGCATATATATATCTGGTCTCATTTTGCAGGTCCCAGATGATGGTAATAATTTATATGGGGGATGGGGAGGGAGAGTGTATTCTGTAAACATCTGCAGAAGGTAATAATGGAGAAAATACCCATTAGAAATTTAATGTAGTGACTTATTTTGTGGAGAATTTTATTTAGAAGATTAAGCACAAAAATTTAGCAAGTTTTTATGGCAATAGTGTAACTATTTTTTATTGTATTTTTCAAATATTTGAAATGCAGTGTTGTGGCTGTATAGTAATTGTGTGTGTGTAGTTCCATAATTCTCCCACTACTTACAATGGCAATAATGAACTAGATATGTCATTGGTGGGATGGTGCTTCTTACTGCTAGCACGAAAGTCAAAGCGTCTCAGGCATGACAGCTCTCTACATGGAAATCATTTTTGGGAAATTTTTTAAAAAATTAAACAAAACTTTAAAAACCAGATTTCCAATGAAATTGCCATATTTTCTTACAATATCCCATGCAGTCTGTAGTGTATCCTTCCCTTTTCTCAGTTATGTCTATTTTGCAGTATTGCTGCTTTTTTTATGGAGTCAAAAAAAAAAACATTTTTAGAATTATAAATTTGTACAGTTGTAGTTTACATTCCTGATATTTGGGAAAAAAGTAGGAACAGTGGGTTTGCATTCTGTCCTGTGTGTGTTCTGGATTTTGGTTTTCGTCAGCTGGAATTTAATTTTTTTTTTTTTTGCTCTTGAAGATTTTATATTCTCTGTACATATTTATGAGTATGTTACACACATCATGGATTTTGTCATTTTCCAGTTTTGTTGAAATAAAATCTATATGATTAAACTGGTTTCTGGGCTCTTAGACTATGAGTGTTTGGGGTTTGTTTGGGTTTTGTTTTGGATAATAACTTTGAAATGTCATGCCGCACTACTTCCATTGAAGTTACATCTTATACAGACAAAGGAAAAGTAAAAGAATAATTAAGTGGCAAAATGATTACTTTTGCTTAAAAAAAAAAGGTGTTGACAAATGTGGGATTTTGGAATTGTTTACAGAAGAAAAATATCGTAAAATTGTATAGCCAGTGTTGCGGGATATTGGTGCCTTTTTTCCCCAGAAAAACAAATCCGCAATCTTTGCAGTATATTCACTGCTACAACTGATATTATTCCAAAGAATGTGTTTCTGAAAACTGTTTAGATAACTAGTATTACACAAAAAAGTTTAGGGAGCAGAAATGCAGGATGAATTTCAACATTTCAGAACCTTATTGATTAAAATGTATATTTTATATTGTTTCCTGTGCACAAACATAAAGAAGATGGGAGAGTTAGAGTATATAGCTGTGAATGATGACATTGTCATAATTGGCATCTCAGAGACCTGGTGGAAGGAGGATAACCAATGGGACAGTGCTATACCAGGGTGGAAATTATATCGCAATGATAGAGAGGAGCAACTTGGTGGCAGGGTGGTGCTTTACGTCCGGGATGGCTAGAGTCCAATAGGATAAAGATCCTACAAGATCGCACCCTTCTCCCTGGACAGCCTCTCATACCTTCGCAGCACTTGATCTGCTATATTATCAACTGAGGAGAACAGGCAATAGCGTGGTGACAGCCACGCAGTTACACAGAATCAAAGTTCTCTATTCTTTGAGAGAAGCTCCGCCTCTGAGCTATCCAAAGGATGTCCCAGACAGCATGGCTAATTCATCCTACGGAAAACACACTTAATTTTCTGTAACTTTATCCTGGAGTTCTTTGACAGGTCCTTGAAGCTCAGAATTGATTCTTTATTTTGAAATTCACTACATAAAACCAACAGGAACTGCTGAATTTATCCTTCTTTCATGTGACTTAGAATAATTAATACAGGTGGGGCCAGTTCACTTGGTGTGTGCTTTTTGAAGGCAATTGGTTACACCATGAGAAACTGCCCATCTATCTTCCTTCAAACTCAGTAATCGTTTCTCTGACCTTATTTTCACTGAGCTCCTCAGCATTATTTCTCCTGCAGTCATCCCTTTCATCTGTCAGGTCCTCAATATATCACATTCCATTGCAAATGTTCCTGCTACCTTCAAAACATGCTGTGATCACAGCACTCCTCAAAAAACTCTTACTGGACTTTACCTGCCCTGCTAACTATCATCCCAACTCCTTCCTTCCTTTTGTGTCCAGACTAGTTGAATGTGCTGTTCACCTCCATTGTCTTGACTTTCTTTCATCTCAAGCCATCCTCAGTATTCTCCAATTTCCTCTACATTCCACAGAAATAATCCTTGCCAAAGTCTCCAATTACCTGTTTATGGCTAAAACCCAGGGACGGTTCTATAATGAGGCAGGGTGAGGTGGCCGCTTCAGGTGGCAGAATTTTGAGGCGGCAAAAAATGCCTCTCTTAGAACGCCACTGGTGGTGTCTGCCTCACCCTGCTTGCCCCTGCTGCTGACCCAGGCCAGCGGCGGCAGAAAAGAGGAGGGTTGCTGCCATGGGCCACCGCCACCGGAGGCCAGGGCATGGAGGAGGTACGCTGCTGGAGGCCAGGCCAGTGGCATGGAGGAGGGATGCTGCTGGAGGCCAGGCCGATGGCATGGAGGAGGGACGCTGCTGGAGGCTAGGCCAGCAGCATGGGGGAAGAACAACGCCAGAGGCCAGGCCGATGGCATAGAGGAGGGAGGAGATACGCTGCCGTCAAAGGCCAAGCCGGCAGCATGGAGGAGAGACACTGCTGGAGGCGAGGCCAGCAACGTGAGGGAAGGACAACGACAACCGGAGGAGAGACACTGCCACCGGAGGCCAGGCTGGTGGCATCTGAAAGAAAGGGGGCGGGGGGGACAGGTCAAGGGGACGCCATCTCGTCCCTCACCTCAGGCGACAGATTGCCTTGAGCTGCCCCTGCTAAAACCAAAGGTCTTTACTCAATCCTTATCCTCCTTAATTTATCCGCTGCTTTTGACACTTGATCATCACCTACTCCTTGATACTCTGTTCTCATTTGGATTTCGGGACTCGATCCTGTCTTCTTACCTCTCTCATTGTACTTTTAATATATCCTCTGGCAGATCCTTTTCTGTTGCCATCCCACTATCAATTGTTCTGCTTCAGGCCTCTGTTCTGGCCTTCTTTTGTTCTGTCCCTATACTAATTCCCTTGATGATCTGATCTCCTCCCATGGCTTTCAGTACCATCTTAAGCTGATGATTCCCAGATCTACCTCTGCATCAGAAATTTCAACAGGAATCCAATCCCAAATCTCAGCCTGTTTGTCTGACTTTGCTGCCTTGATGTCCCACAGCCTCCTTAAACTCAAATAGCCAGGACAGAACTCCTCATCTTTCCTCCCAAACCCATTTCCCCTCTTTCCTCTGTCTTTATTTCTGTGGCTAACACTGTCCATCCCCAAGTCCTCTCAACCCATAACCTTGGGGTTATCTTCCACTCTTCTCTACATGCATCCAAAACCACTGCAACATCATGTCATTTCTGTTTCTATAACATCACCAAAATCTGTCCTTTCTGAAGACCCACAGTATCCGAATGTAATCCACTTTGAAGTGTCATAAAAGACGGAATTTAAATTTTTAAAAATCACCTAAACTACCAGAACCCTCATCCACTGTCATCACCTGCTGTTCATCTTTCATCAGTGCCCTATCCCTCCCCCCAATAATAACCTGTCTTCTCAAGTCACTACATTGGCTCCCTATCTGTTTTGTGTACAGTTCAAGCTCCTCTTAATCAGCTACAAAAGCCTACACTTTCAGTTACTCACTATCTCTCTTCTCTTATCACTTTCTGCATCCCTCTTTATGAACTCTTTGTGAACTTGGGCAAGTCACTTATATGTACTCTAAACTTCTGGGAATCCTGTCTTGCCTCCATTAACTCTCTCTTAGACAGCCTACAACTCGCTCTTAACACAGCAAAAACTGAAATCATCCTCATCTCCAACAAACCCGAGTTTACCTCACAGGTCACTACTAAAACTACACCCACAACTCTCCCCCTCCTGCCATCTGTAAGAGACCTAGGTGTTGTATTAGACAAACACCTTAATTTTCAACCACACATCAAATCCCTTCTAAAAGCCGGCTTCTATAAACTCCACATCCTCAAAAAACTCAAACCCCTTCTCCACCTTCAAGACTTTCGCCTTGTATTGCAGTCCACAATCCTATCAAAATTGGACTACTGTAATTCACTCCTCCTAGGCCTGCCCTACGCCACAATTAAACCTCTACAAATCCTGCAGAACTCCATGGCACGTATCATCACAGACACTCGTAAGAGAGAACACATTACACCCATTTTAAAAGAACTGCATTGGCTCCCCATCCCTTTCCGTATAAAATACAAAACCCTTACAATACTCCATAATGTGCTTCACAAAAACGACCACAAATGGCTCAAGGAAACACCACGTTTCCGTACATCCAATCGTCCATCCAGAGCCTCCACAGCGGGCACTTTACACATCCCACCCCTCAAAATAGCACACCACTCAACTACCAGAGAGAGAGCCTTTACCATAGCCGGCCCCTCCCTCTGGAATTCTCTTCCCACGTATCTCCGCCTTGAACCATCCTTACCCAACTTCAAAAAAGGCATCAAAACCTGGCTCTTCTTACAAGCATACCCTGACTCCAATCAGACCTAAACCCCAACCACTGCCACATCCCCTTCTCTTACCCCTTTTAATCTGTTGATGCATCATATGGAATTGCTGATTTTGTAAATTTGTTAATTTTATACTCAGTTTTTAACACAGTTCCTATCAATTTCTCTCTCTCCTAGCACTTCACTACCTTTCTCCTTCCCGCAACTTCTGCGCTTGCTGTCACCTGGCCCCCATCCTCTCCATTTTCCTTTCCTGCTCCACCTCCCCCCTCCCTGTTATTTGTAATTTCCTCTTCCGCCTTTCCAATGTTGATTGTGAACTGGCATGATATGTCCTATGAATGTCGGTATATTTTAAAAGCATTTAAATAAATAAATAAATAAATAAATATGTGCCGTTTTCCTCCACTGCCAACTCCTGACTCCGTGCTTTCCATTTTGCTGCACCGTATACTTGTAATAGACTTCCTGAGTCGGTGCATCATGCTCCTTTTCTGGCCCTTAATTCAAATCTGGTTTAAAAACCCAACTTTTTAGGCTGCTTTTAAATATTGATACCTGATTATCCCCATTCACAACCTTATTAGTTTTAACCATTTTTTTAAATAAATGAAATTCCCAAAGTCTCTCTTTCCTTGTATGTTTGTCTTGATTAGATTGTAAGCTCTATGTGCAGGGATTGTCAGGAATGCTTTTTTCTACAGCCCTGCATACTTTGAATAGCACTATAGAAATAGTATTTAGGATTGTTACAGATTTACAAGAGAGGTGGACACTTGTCTAACCAAGCTGTTCATGTTTTTATTTCTACTTCATTGTCTAAGAAATTCTATAATATATTTTTCAATTGGCAATTATGGGGTAGGAAGGGAACTCCCTCCGGGGACAGAGCCCCACCGAACCATGAGACGCTTCTTCACCAAGGACGAGCTTCCAGACCTGGTCACACACAGCTTGAAGGAGATTGCTATCCCAGGCACAAGTGCCTCGGGGGAACCTAAGACGAATCCCCTACTAGAGGGATTCCGTCAGACCTCCCATCATTTCTCACTATTACAAGCCGTCCAGCAGCTAATTCACCTGGAATAGGATGCCCCGGAAACTACGTTCAAAGGGGGGCGTGCTCTGGCAGCCATGTACCCTCTGGACCCAGCTGCCAAAGATCTCCTGGCATGTCCAAAAGTGGATGCCATGGTCTGCGCAGTTTCGAAGCGCACAACTATCCCAGTGGAGGGAGGAGCAGCACTCAAGGATGCTCAAGACAGACGTCTGGAATCCATCCTCAAACAGTCCTTTGACGTCTCCGCTATGTCTCTACAGATCGCGGCCTCCTGTGCCGTGGTGACACGTGCCTGCTTATCAGAGACCAGGAACAACACTCCTGGGGAAGCCCTGGAACCAGCAGTATCATTCCTCATGGAGGCCACTTCTGACCTGGTGCGCACCGCAGCTAGAGGAGTGTCATCAGCCGTGGCAACCAGAAGACAACTCTGGCTCCAAAGCTGGTCGGCCGACACATCTTACAAAACAAGATTCACAAGGATGCCCTTCAAAGGGGGAACCCTCCTGTTCGGAAGCGAACTAGAGAAACTAGCCAACAAATGGGGTGAATCCCCACTGCCGCGGCTACCGGAGGACAGGAATAAGAGAAACCAGCGATCCTTCCCCTGAACCTCCAGGGGCAGAGGATCACAGCGCTTCAACCCATACAGAAGCACATATCAAGCGGCCCGCCCCGCAGGCCGGAGCCCTGGCCCTAGCCGCACCCCACAATGAAAATCAGCCGACCCGTCCAAAGGGAGAAACCATAGGGGGCAGATTTGCCCTATTCTACCAAAGATGGGTCGAGATAACTTCGGACAAGTGGGTCCTAACCATCATTTGAGAGGGATATTACCTGGATTTCCACCTCCCTCCGGACAACTTTGTGGAATCCCCCTGCCACGACCCTTCCAAGAGGATGGCAGTGGAAGCTACACTGACCAGATTGCTAGCCTTAGAGACTATAACACCGGTGCCCACACAACAAATAAATACTGGGCATTATTCCATCTATTTTATCATTTCTAAAAAAGAAGAAATGTTCAGGCCCATCCTGGACTCTCAAGTTGGTCAACCACCACCTGAAGATTCCTCGCTTCCGCATGGAAACTCTACGCTCAGTAATAAGGGCGATACAACCAGGAGAGTTCCTTACATCCCTGGGCCTGTCTGAAGCCTACCTACACATTCCGATCCATCAAGAGCATCAGCGTTTTCTAAGCCTCACGAAATGAGACTGGCCGGGAGAGAGGGTGGAAGGGACATTCTTACAATGTACTTCTAAGGAAATTCTGCTCAAAATATTTAAAACTCTGCATCTTTAAGTAATAACTTTTTGTGTATTACATTTTAAATTAATTGCTTAAAGATTGTTGTATTGTGTTATCTTAACTAGTATAAAGTATGGGCGCCCACCTCAGCAGCATCTTAACTAGTATAAAGTATGGGCGCCCACCTCAGCAGCAGTGATCATCAAACGGTATGGTTTAATATCACTAAAAGAATAGGGAAAAGAACCACAAAGACCCGAGTTTTACAGTTCAAAAACACAGACTTTGAGGAAATGGGGAAGTACCTGGAGGAAGAACTTAAAGGATGGGAGAACGAGAGAGATGTGGATCAGCAGTGGTCCAATCTAAAAGGAGCAATCACCAAGGCAACTGCTCTATATGTTAGAAATGTAAAGAAAAGCAAAAGAAAATTGAAACCTATCTGGTTCTCAAAGGAGGTGGCTGACAAAATTAAAGCGAAAAGAACAGCATTCAAGAAATATAAAGGATCCCAAAGGGAGGAGCACAAAGAAGAATATTTGTATCAACTGAGGGAGACAAAGAAATTAATCAAGTTGGCAAAAAGTCAAGCGGAAGAGAGGATTGCCAAGGAGATAAAAAATGGTGACAAAACATTTTTCAGATACATCAGCGAAAAGAGAAAGGTCCAAAGTGGTATAGTGAAATTGAAAGGTGGTAATGATCAATGTGTGGAGAGAGACGAAGAAATGGCAGAAATATTAAACGAATACTTCAGCTCTGTGTTCACTAAAGAAGACCCTGGAGAAGGACCATCTCTACACAATAAAAAACTGGAGGGAAGTGGAATAGATGGAAATCCTTTTACAGTAGAAAATGTGTGGGAAGAGCTAAAGAACCTGAAAGTGGACAAAGCCATGGGGGCTGATGGGATTCATCCAAGGATATTGAGGGAGCTCAGAGATGTTCTGGCGGGTCCGCTGTGTGACCTGTTCAATAGATCCCTAGAAACGGGAGTGGTGCCGAGTGATTGGAGAAGAGTGGTGGTGGTCCCGCTTCACAAGAGTGGGAACAGGGAGGAGGCTGGCAACTACAGACCGGTTAGCCTCACTTCGGTGGTGGGAAAAGTAATGGAGTCACTGCTGAAGAGAGAATAGTGAACTATCTACAGTCCGGAGAATTGATGGACCAGAGGGCAACATGGATTCACCAGGGGAAGATCCTGTCAGACAAATCTGATTGACTTTTTTGACTGGGTAACCAAGGAATTGGATTGAGGAAGAGCGCTCGATATCATATACTTGGATTTCAGCAAAGCTTTTGATACGGTTCCGCACAGGAGACTGGTGAATAAAATGAGAAGCTTAGGAGTGAGTGCCGAGGTGGTGACCTGGATTGCAAATTGGTTGACGGACAGAAGACAATGTGTGATGGTAAATGGAACCTTCTCTGAAGAGAGAGCGGTTTTAAGTGGTGTACCGCAAGGATCGGTGTTGGGACCGGTCCTGTTCAATATCTTTGTGAGCGACATTGCGGACGGGATAGAAGGTAAGGTTTGTATTTTTGCGGATGACATTAAGATCTGCAACAGAGTGGACACGCCAGAAGGAGTGGAGAGAATGAGACAGGATCTAAGGAAACTGGAAGAGTGGTCGAAGATATGGCAGCTGAGATTCAATGCCAAGAAGTGCAAAGTCATGCATATGGGGAGTGGAAATCCGAATGAACTGTATTCGATGGGGGGGGGGGGGGAAAGGCTGATGTGCACGGAGCACAAGAGGGACCTTGGGGTGATAGTGTCTAATGATATGAAGTCTGCGAAACAATGCGACAAGGCGATAGCAAAAGCCAGAAGAATGCTGGGCTGCATAGAGAGAGGAATATCGAGTAAGAAAAGGGAAGTGATTATTCCCTTGTACAGGTCCTTGGTGAGGCCTCACCTGGAGTACTGTGTTCAGTTCTGGAGACCGTATCTACAAAAAGACAAAGACAAGATGGAAGCAGTACAGAGAAGGGCGACCAGGAAGGTGGAGGATCTTCATCGGATGACGTACGAGGAGAGATTGAAGAATCTAAATATGTACACCCTGGAGGAAAGGAGGAGCAGAGGTGATATGATACAGACTTTCAAATACTTGAAAGCTTTAATGATCCAAAGACAACGACAAACCTTTTCCGTAGGAAAAAAATCAGCAGAACCAGGGGTCACGATTTGAAGCTCCAGGGAGGAAGATTCAGAACCAACGTCAGGAAGTATTTCTTCACGGAGAGGGTGGTGGATGCCTGGAATGCCCTTCCAGAGGAAGTGGTGAAGACCAGAACTGTGAAGGACTTCAAAGGGGCGTGGGATAAACACTGTGGATCCATAAATTCAAGAGGCCGCCAATGAAGAGTGGGGGACTCGCCAGAATGATGGCTACTGCCTGGAAACAATACCCTTATTCAATAAACATATACATGGTTACTGTGACTCCAACATCACTCTAAGCTTCAACAGCAAGAGGAAATATGGAAAAAAGGATTTGCACTCACAAAGAGGGAAGTAGCTGGCTTGTTACGGCGGTTACTACCCCAACCAAATAAGCCTGATACTTCACTTTCAATGCATATCCAGCATCGTTCTCTGCTTCAACGGCAGGGCTGAAGAAAAACTGATACTTCACACATCCAGCAGAGCTCTCTACTTCAACGGCAGGGGAGAAGAAAAAAGGGTTCGCACTCACAAAGCGGGGAGTAGCTGGCTTGTTACGGCGGTTACTACCCCAAACCAAATGTGCCTGATACTTCACTTTCGATGCATATCCAGCATGGCTTTCTGCTTCAACAGCATGGGAGAAAGACTGATACATCACGCATTTCCAGCATAGCTCTCTGCTTCAACGGCAGGGGAAAAGAAAACAACCAATAAGGGCTGTATAACATAGTCTGGGTAAAACAAATAAGCATGGGTGTAGCTTGCTTATTGTGGCAGTTACTACCCCTACTACCCCTAACTCATCAAGCTAGACAGTTCACTTGGATGCAGCTCCATCACTGCTCTCTACATTAATGGTGGGGGTGGAAGGGAAATAGAACCAAGAGCTAAGAGAAACAGATAAGTATGAGAGAAAAAATGTGTGAGGCTTGCTGGGCAGACTGGATGGGCCGTTTGGTCTTCTTCTGCCGTCATTTCTATGTTTCTATGTTTCTAAATGTATGCAGAATTTTCACATTTTTTTTGTCCTCAATACAAAATGCCACTGCAGACGCACAGACAGACTTTAATTTAATTTGGTCAGAACCTAATAAGGTGCTGGAGGGAATTAAATGAAGTTCTTAAATGCTCTTCTAGTCAAGATGGTGGAGTACAAAAAAGAGACTGGATAACGAGAAATCTTGCAGGTGCTAACTCTGTGGCTGGCAGCTATGCCGCTGAATATTCTGCAGTAAATGCGCTAGTTAGCCTGATGAGTTAAATCCTGTTAAGTTAGATAAGCTCTATGGCTGATCGAAGTTACCCAATTAACTTAATCAGATAAAAATGAACATCACTACTTATCTGGTTAAGTTAACCAGATATATAGCACCAACCAGATCCGCCCACAAATGGGCTGGCTAAAAGATAGCCGGATAAGTGACTTATCAGCTATTAAGTGCTAATCGCACTTTCAGTATGGATTCCTTAAGAGGACTCTCTACTTTTTTTTTTAATAATTTGTCTTAACTTCTAGAAATCATATTGGTCTTAAGGAAAATTGACAATTTAAGTAAGCTTGGGATAGGCAGGGGAAGGGGTAACAGAAGAAATAGAAGTGGACTCAATTGTTTGCTTAATTATATGGAATTTAGAGGCCCAAAGAGGGGAAAATACAAGCCAATGGGAAGAGAGTGGTGGTGTGGCTATGCAAGGCTTCTAAGAAGACTGGGGTAACCTGTACGGAGTAGCCATGATTACATCTTTAATGTGAGAAATATAACTGCATCAGATTTTCAAGAAGGCTGGCATAACCTGCATGGAACTGGCTTGATTTCAATCCTAATGTTAATGAGCATAGGGTAGCTGGATATTTTGGGCAACAGCCTCACTAGAGTCATCAAGGATGGGTGAACAAAACCCTGAGGTAAGTAAAATAAATACTCATATAGAAATAGGAAATAGGGGGAAAAATGGCAATATTTGGAAAAACTATATATGCTAATGCTCCTAGTATGCGGACCAAAGACCAGGATGTGGAGGCAGTCATGGAAAAAGCTGATTTAAATATAGTAGCTGACACGGAGACTTGGTACACAGAAAACTATGATTGGGATATAGTTATGGAGAAAAATGTTGCTACACTATCTTTCAAAATCAAAGTAACAGAACTTATTTAGCGACTTTTGTATAGGGACCATCATACCACCTCGCGGATACTGGGACAGAGTCTTATGCCTTCCAGTATTTTCACCACTGGAGGGATGCTTTAATCATTGATCCAGCATATAAGCAATTTCCAATGTTTATGTTTTTTTGAGACTTATTTTTAATATTTAATAATAACAAAAAACGAGATACTTCCCCATTCGGCAAAGCCCAACATGATACCACGTTTCGCAACTGCTGTCCTAAGGGCTGCCAATATAATTCTCATATGGCGAGAGGAATTCATATCTCAAGTGAGCGTAGCAATTCTCTGTAGAAAAACAAAATTTGAAATAAGTACATTGGCACACAAGCGAGGCATAACCCTTCCATCAAAGTTGACATATACTCACAGCATACAGTGTTATTAGAGAGTGCAGAAGGCTGCTTGAAAACGCTGTTGACCAGACTTGAACAAAACACTGAGCATGTCCATTTTATATGCACACATACGTTGTACGCCACTGACACTGCTAACGTAGTAATTAACTCATTTGTATATTTACTTCAAAGTGGGAAATTTAATAGTACCACAAAGATATTCACATAAATGTCTTATCACTCAATTTTGTGGTTTAAGCCACTAGGAATGACTGGAGATGAGAGATCCATTGTTGTTCACATTGTTTTAAGTTTCCTGATTCGATTGCCTCCATGCCAATGTAATGGAATTAATTCTAAAATAGTCCACTGTATATCCTCAAAACTATGTTGGAATTCTATGAAATGAGAAACAAGTGGGGCTTCAGTTTTGCCCGTTCTTAAACAGCTTCAATGTTCAATAAAATGAGTTTTAATCTTACGCTTAGTCATACCCACATATTTCAAGCCACAAGGGTATATAATATAGACCAAAAATGAAAGTAAATTCTGAGAATAAAGTTGTTTCCTGACCCGAAGGAGACAAAGATAGTGGTGCTTGGAAATTTCAAGACTATATTTCTAAACAACTGGATGTGAACCGTGGTAATAAGATAAATTTATTCAATAATAAACCACGTTATCAAGTGCCAATATTATTTCACCTATGATAACCCTCATTCGGGAGCAAAAATGCTTACACTGTATCGTGTTTCATTCTATTCACTTGAGTAAGTATGGGATTTGTAACCCATTATAAAGTGAATTACTCACCATGAATAACTTATAATCATCGGTTTTTCATTCAATTTTTTCAATTTCTTTCTTATCTGTTTCTATCCGCTCAATGTATTCACTGCGAAGTGTATCCACAGAAAAAAAGAATGAGAAAACACTTATCGTGATCTTGAATCGTAGCGGCACTTAGCTTCTGTGCCCTGTCTGGAACGCCCGACTGTGTACAGCAGCTTTAACTTAGAACTGCTTGATCAACAACGCCCGACACAGCGCATGTTTCATTGAAGGAACTTCATCAGGGGCTTGGGCATCAACTTTTAGTATTTCTCTGCGGATGGAACTCCTCTCAGCGTCTTGGCGTATTAAAAAAATGTGGCCAATGAATATGCCAATGGAGCTCCATTTTTGAATACGTCAAGACGCTGAGAGGAGTTCCATCCGCAGAGAAATAGCATTTCACAAACCCAGCCCACCCCTAACTCCTCCTCTTTTTGAAATTTGCATCGCACCATACAATATGGCGCTATTGCATGCGATAAAGACGTTTTTGCATGCGACAAGCCCTTAACGCATGCAAAAACACCTTAGCACATTTTGATAAATGACCCCCTTAGTTTGCTACTTATAAAAGTTTGTGCAACCACAGAAAATAAAGTTGTGTCATGGATATCACACAGTAGAAAATTTTACACATGCCTATAAAAAGCTGCAGACTTTTTTCTATGCATGGTCTTCACTTGTATTTATACTAACAACTCCTCTACTTTTTTTTACTACAATACTGGCTACATTACATATCTTAATATTAAAAATTCTTAAGATATTTTCACCATTTGACTAAATTATCCAAAACCAGTAACAAAAGGTTTGGCATTCTTGAGTTTTTGAATAGGAAAATTATAGGTGCATAAGATAAGGTAATGTCACCCACCCTATGCCACCTCCCACAGAGCTTTTGGTTCTAGCTAATGAAAATTTTAGTAGTATGTGATCAAACAGATAGATACAGAAAAAAATTTTGTGCATGAGGAGTAGAAATAAGAACAGCAACAAGATGTAGTTTATCACTACTTATAAGTAAAGGGCAAAAACTCCCGAGATGTGTAGTAATAATGTTAGATGATTAAGCCTTGGCACACTGAAACCCATAGAGCAGGGCTTCCCATTTTAGCACTTGAAAATTCACACGACCCCAGAGAACAACCAAACCTAATTAGCAGGGGTGTAGTTCGCCTCCAACGATCCCTCTACTTACCATTCCTGCACTCCAACTGATCCCCTCTCTCCATCTCCATCTCCCTCCAGAGGGCCACTTAACCTTTGCCCCTCCAGCTGATCCCCTCTCTCAAACTCCATCTCCCTCCAGAGGGCCACTTAACCTTTGCCCCTCCAGCTGATCCCCTCTTACATCCCCCAGTTCCTCTCCCCTTCCCAGCCTAGCCTCTTGCTCACCCACTCCAGCTTTTTACATCCTCCACACTGAACCTCTCTCATCTCCAAGCCATTTTTGTAACCCAATTGATCCTCTGTCACCCCCTTCCTCTCTCTCTTCTCACATACCTCCCCAGTTGATACTTTCACCCCTGGCTCCTCTCTTGCATCCCCCCTCTCATCTTCCACAGCCAATCCTTCTCCCACTGATCCAACCCTCAAACCCTTCCTGTTTCTGATCCCTCCCTTCAAAACAGTCCCCATCTAAACATCCCCTTGACTAGGATCAGCAGCAACATTTTCCTTTGGGCCTCAGGTTATAAGCAGATGACAGTTAGTGGGAAGAGAGGGCAGGCTGATGACAGGGGCAACATTTTTCTCTTAGATAAGTTCAGTGATGGGAGAGGATAGAGAAGAAGCGACAATCTGCACAGACCCGTGCACACTGTACCCACTCTTCCACAATGGCTGGTCCAATGCCTGATGTTGATCTGTAATTGGCAGCAGGATTAGTAATGAAAGACAGCACAGGATCTGTGAGCCTGTAAAAGCTCACAGGCCCTGCAGTGGCCTCAGACCCTCCTCACACATGGCTTCCTGTTAACGTGGAAACTCAAGCGAGGGTGGGAGCATTGCAGGACCTGAGAGTGCATGCTCGCTCAAAGATCCCATGCTGATTTCCATTATTTCTGCTGCTGGTGATGTCTGGAGAGGACTGCCCTTTGAGGCACTTGTGACCCCGGCTGGAGGTTTTGTGTCCCCATTTGGGGTCCCGACCCACAGTTTGGAAAGCTCTGCCATAGAGTCTACCTGGCTCGATTCAAACTCAAGACATTGAAAAGCAGAACTGTTAACTTTCCAGGGTGCTTTTACTTTTTATGCAGATGTCAAAACCCACTCTTGCTGAAGAAAGTAGTTTGTACACAAGTAATAGAGCTGTAGCAATTAATTCAGAGAATCACTTGTATGCTTCTGAAGTGATCATATCTAGCCCTGGTTTATTTGTATGCTTAGATTTTCTTAACATGCTTCATTCCTGTAAAATAAGTGGGCTTTCTAATTTGGCTTTTTCTTCATTAATTCTATCATCCAAATTCTGCCACTCTGTTATTAACTGCCCATTGTATTTATGATCATATAACTCCTGTCTTAATGTCCCCACCATTGGCTGCCAATTCAGGCAAGGGTAAAATATAAAACGCTGACTGATACATAACATATTAAGGTTAGGTGCAAAGTTGCATGTCTACACTCCTTCTCGACTGCTACGGTCCCTAAATAAAGGACTTCTGGAAATCCCTCAGTTCACGAAGCTCAGTTGGGGGAAACTAGGGCCTGCGCATTCTCAGTGGCCAGCCCCATATTATAGAACATGATGCCAGAACAATCAAGAACTTTGAAAGAGACCAAAGCTTTTAAGAAATCTTTAAAGACATGGCTATTTCAGGAGGCACTGGGCACAAATAAACGATAATGCCTTAGAACATCCTGTATATAATGTACAGAAATGCCTAGTGAAAGCTACTGCAGCACGTTTAAGGGCACAGAACAAAAAAAGAAAGGAGGGAGAGTAACTTTCAAACTGGCGAGCGTGCACGCATTTGTGCACATACGTTGGCCGACGCCCAGGGGTGCAGCCATTTTCCAACATATATGCGCATATTATAAAATAGCCCGGCCTTTACATTGTCACGCACACGTGTGTGCAAATGCCTCTTCTACCGTGTAAATCAGGGGATTTTAAAAGGGATGCGTGCCGTTCTTCCCAGTTTTCCCAGTTCACCCCCAGTTCACTCAGTTAAACAAGGGGTGTTTTGGAGAGCCTTTTAACACCCTTCATTCCCCCCAGTTATCCCTGACCCTTAAAACCCTGCAGATCTGCTTAGTTGTCTTTATTTTTTAACTTGCACGTCATCCATAGCAGAAGTAAAGTTTCACAGCAGGGGGGCCTGGGTGCACCTGATCACGTATTTACTCACACGTCTCAGGTTCATGGCCCGAAATGTCCGTGCCTCGCCCATTTTTTTGAAAACTTCCGCGATGTGCAGGCTCTGGAAGATACGCGCGTATCTCAGCAACTTTTAAAATCCGCTCGGCATGAGCAAGCCCGACATATTCGCGCATCCCCTAATCAATGCGAGCATCAGGCTCTTAAAATCTAGTTTTTAATGTTTTATGCAATAGGCATGTAAATTTATTTTGGTACCTAAATTATGTATGCTTTTTAAATCTTACATTATAAACTGCTGCGATCTTTGGAGCATGCAGTATAAAAGTGTTTAAATCAATCAATCAGTCAGATGGGAGCAGGCTAGCAGAGCCGTATTCATTTTATTTATTTATTACTTGGATTTATTTCCTGCCTTTTGGAATATCAGCTTCGCCAAAAGTGGGTGCCAGCATATTAGAGCAGCAGCACACAAACAGAGGTTATTTGCAGCCTCACAATCGGGCCGATACAGTAAAAGTTGCGCGAGAGCGTGTGATTTAGTATTCAAATGAGGGCCCACGGTAAAAAGAGGCGGCTGTCAGCGAGTTTGACAGCCGACGCTCAATTTTGCCGGCGTCTATTCTCAAACCCGCTGACAGCCACGAGTTCGGAAACCGGACGCCGGCAAAATTGAGCGTCCGGTTTTCAAGCCGCGGGCTGATTTAAATTTTTTTTTTTAATTTTTTTTTTAATTATTTTTTACTTTTGGGACCTCTGATTTAATATCGCCGTGATATTAAGTTGGAGGGCATTTTCTGCCGGCACTTTCCCGGTGCCAGCAGAAATTAGTGCCTACCTTTGGGTAGGCGCTAATTTCTGAAAGTAAAATGTATGGCTTGGCTGCACATTTTACTTATTGAATCGTGCGGGAATAACTAATAGGGCCATCAACATGCATTTGCATGTTGCAGGCGCTATTAGTTTCGGGGAGGTTGGCCACGTGTTTTCGATGCACTATTACCTCTTACTGAATAAGAGATAAAGCTAACGCGTCGAAAATGCGCGTCCAAACGCAGGTTAACAGCGGAGCACACTGTACTGTATCGGCCCGTTTAAAAGGTGTAAATCAAGTTTGAATAGCAGCAAAAATCACATCATTGCGTGACAATGTAAAGTGCCCCTTTAGGGCTGACTTTAAATGGATCACCGATACAAACTAAGCTCTACCAGCCATGCAGTAGCATTACTAGTAGTGACTAAGTCAAGAATAAATAACAGCACAGCACAGGGCTTCCCAAACCTGACCCGGGAACCCACAGCCAGTCAGGTTTTAAGGATACGCACAATAATTATGCAGGAGACAAATTTGCATATTATGGAGAATCAGTATAGGTAAATATATCTCATGCATATTCATCGTGGATATCCCGAAAACCCGGGGGGCTCCCAGGACAGGTTTGGGAAGCTCTGGCAGGTTTGTGACAGAGAGACGGGGGCCCTCGCTCCCCTTTGTGCCCCTCCTCCACCTCTTTCACAGCCGTGTGTGTCCGTTGCCATCGCTACTGTAAAATAACATCAATACAGCTTCCCTTATCCACCTTAACTCCCTCCTTCATGGAAAATTCATAGCTGACCTTTCAGGATCCTTTTATCGTGCTCCCCAGGAAGCCCTTCAGAAGGTCGCACTCGTCTCTGCTGCTGAGCCGCGTCTTCTTGCTGTTCCTCTATGCGTAAAGGAGTTTGCTGAGGGTGATTACATAACTATCTAGTTAGGTAGATTAATGGGTTATGTAGCTGCTTTTGACCAAAGCCTGTTTTCAACATTTGTAGCCAGCAAGAACGAAAAGTCCAAAGATAAGCTGGGGATCAAATTAGAAGATTGGTTTAGCTCCATAGTGGGGAGTAAATACAAAAAACTGGGAGCAAACGATTTTAAAACCAGTTGGGGAGTCCAATTTTCCAGAGAAGTGCTTTGCTGGGGGAAGTGGGCAGGTAAATCCAGCAGGCCAAGAGGACTTAAAAGTCCCTTGGCAGCGCTGAAATCATGTGCTAAATTTGAATTGAATTACTCACCTTTCCAGACTTGAGCTCAAGGCAGGTTACACTTCATGTACAATAGGTAGGTCCCTTCCCCAGCAGGCTTACAATCTCAGGGCCTGATTTACTAAGGCTTTTCTCTAATTCTGTAGCTCTGGGGAAAAAAAAGTTTGGTGAATATGGCTCTAAGTTTGTACCTGAGGCAATGAGAGTGAAGTGACTTGCCCAAGGTCACAAGGAGCATCGGTGGGAGAAGTAGGATTTGAACACACTTCCCTAGCTCTCAGCCTACTGCTCTAACCACAAGGACGGTCTTTCCCGCCTGAAACTCAGTTTGATATTCCTTCATTGCCATTGTGACCCTGTCCCCTCAGGGCAACCCAGGAGCTCCCCACCTGTCATGGTGCCAAGCAGTAAGATGTGAATAGTGATACAGCTGTTCTCCTGTGAACCTGGACACAATGGGAAAAGGCCCTACCACCTTTCCCTGAAATCCCACCCTCTGCAGTGTAACTTAACTCGGGCATGCCGCAGCTTTCTGGCATCCCACCCCTTGCCCCAACCCTGCTCCCTTGCCAGCAATGATGCAATACAAGGTCCATAAGGCTCTTTTATTGAGTGGATAAAATGGCCACAGCCATACAAGCATGAACTTAAACATCAACATAGAGAAATACTTTGCAAACTTAACATTAATCTTTTATGACTGGCCTACACCCCCACTGGCAGACTTCATGCTGTTACCCCTTCGTGAAGGTGATACCCACTGGCATCCTGCTCCATGAATGCTGCTGTGGCCACTGCTGCTCCGTGCAATGCGTTGCCGCCTCGCCCCTTCCCCTGGCTATCTTTGCAAGCCTTATGTATTTACCATATTTTTCGCTCTATAAGATGCACCTGACCATAAGACGCACCTAGGATTCAGAGCGGGAAAATTAAAAAAAAAAAAAATGTGTGCTAAACCGGCTCTGTTCCCGAGCATCTGTGCGTCTTATGGAGCAAATTAGGAGAGGGCATAAAATGTTTTTTTGTCCCCATTCCCCATCCCAACCCTTTAAATTTCATTAACTACAACCCCTCACCCTCCTGACCCCTACAAGACTTGCCAAAAGTCCCTGGTGGTCCAGCGGGGGTCCAAGAGCGATCTCCTGCATTCGGGCCGTCGGCTGCCAGTATTCAAAATGGCGCCGATAGCCTTTGCCCTTACTATGTCACAGGGGCTACAGGTGCCATTGGCCGGCCCCTGTCACATGGTAGGAGCACAAGATGGCGCCGGCCGTCCATTGCTCCTACCATGTGACAGGGGCCGAACAATAGCACCAGTAGCCCCTGTGACATATAAGGGCAAAGGCTATCGGCGCCATTTTGAATACTGGCAGCCGATGGCCCGAGTGCAGATCGCTCCTGGACCCCCGCTGGACCACCAGGGACTTTTGGCAAGTCTTGGGGGGGTCAGGAGGGTGGGAGGTTGTAGTTTTTTTTGTTTTTTTTTAATATTCGCTCCATAGGACGCATAGACATTTTCCCCCCACTTTTGGGGGAAAAAAAGTGCGTCTTATGGAGCAAAAAATATGGTATTTGTCATGCCTTCATTTGGCCACCCCCAGACTGACCACTATCTCAATCTTTGCCATGCATTGCATAGATACATCACCCTCTGCCAATTAATAGGCTAATAGCACCCCGTTTCATGCGCCCCCACAAGCTTCCCCCTATGTGAAGTCTTTGGTGCCTGGACCCTCCCCCTCAGCATCCCCACAAGATTCTTCTCACTGGACTACAAACATTAGGTGTTACAGATACTGTTTTAAAATGGTTTTCCTCATTCTTATCAAATCGCACACAACAGATTAATATAGGCAACAACCCTTCTGACCTTTTTACTATTACATCTGGTGTCCCTCAAGGCTCTTCTTTATCTCCCATACTGTTTAACATCTATTTACTCCCCCTGTGTAATATTCTATCATCATTAAACATCCAATTCAAAATATATGCCGATGACATCCATTTCCTCATGCCATTCAACAGTTCTTGGTCTTCTACTTTATCTTCAGTCACATTATACTTCAATACCATCAACACCTGGCTTTCTCACAACCGTCTTAAAGTAAATACATCTAAGACTGAACTTGTCTATCTCACATCAATCTTCAGCTCTAGGCTTGGCCCTCCCTCTCATCTCTCCTTAAATGGAACCTCATTACCTATTACAACTCATGCTACTAATTTAGGAGTGATAATTAACTCTGATCTATCCATGACCCATCATATTTTATCAATTACAAAAAAATCATTTTATAAAATTAATTTATTCAAAAGACTCTGTCCACTTCTTTTCCAACATGACTTTCAAACTGTTCTTCAGTCTTTAGTATTTTCCAGTTTAGATTATTGCAACGCTCTCTTTTTAGGTTTACCAGACTCTACTTTGCAACCATTACAACTAATTAAAAATGCGGCAGCTCGCATTCTAGCAGGTACATCCATCGGAAATCATATCTCACCTGTACTTCAATCTTTCCATTGGCTCCCCATAAAATCAAGAATCCAATATAAAATTTTAACAATCATTCACTCGCTTATTTATAATCCTTCATCTACTTGGCTTTGCTCTACCCTGCGCATCTATCAACCAGCCAGACACCTTAGGTCAATGTCAAAAAACCTGGAAATCCCATCACCAAAGCTTACTAGATTACATTTTACAAGAAAGCGGGCATTCTCAGTTGCAGGTCCTCTTCTTTGGAATTCCATACCCAATTCACTCCATCAGATGTCCAACAGAAAGCAATTCAAAAAATCTCTGAAAACCTACCTCTTCCAGATAGCCTACAATATTCCATTAAATGATGAAATCCAATGAAAACAAATCCTAAACAGATTTTTAGGCACTAACCTTTTCTTTCTCTTGTTTTTGGTAAAAGATTTTTAAAAAATACTTTTAATTTATTTATTTCATATTAATTCAATTTTATGTAAATTTTTCTTCTATTTTATTTTTATGGTTTACATTTATATTTTATTTCTTACTCTGTAAACCATTTTGATCAACTTGCTTGTAAAGGCGGTATATAAACATTTTTAAATAAATAAAGTAATATCCCATCCTGCCAAAGCATCTCCTGCAGGTAGAGAGAAGGGGCCAGGATGCAAACTAAATGCAACACAATTTTATTTCACTCAGCTAATGCAGGAAGAATGAAATTAATTAACAGACATAAGAAAGAACTTAAAACAAATAGTAGGTAAATGAGATTTTGCTTCTTACTTGATACCACTTTACAGCAATGATCTCAAAGTTTTCCTTTTTACAGGTAACAGTTCAGACTCTGACCTAAACAGCAGGTAAGTAATTAACGCTCAAAACAATTTGATCCCCAGATATATGTACCTTTTACACATTTATCACTCTCTAGTCCCTCTTTTGACTTCCAGGAATATCAGAATATGGTGCACGCCTGGTATCAGATAAGTATTACACACAGAGTTATTTCCAAAACTTTGAGGAATTTACTGTCCCTAGCTTCTGATCTTTTCTCTGAATTTGTCTTTTCTTTATGTATTTGAGATGAATCAACACAGGATCCTCAGACTTGGGCAGTGTGTGCTAGTATCTGAATGTTCCTAATACACACCAGAGCTCTGGATTTGAGTTGAACGGTTAAATATTCAAATGTATGAAGCAATGTGTTGATTTGTGAACTCTTCCTCTTGCAGGTGCTTGTAGTCTTCTCTGATGCACTGGGCTGGTCGTAGCTGGGTTGCATCCTTATGGCAGCTGTTCTTCAGGCTCTTGCTTTCCACCACTGAAGACCCATGAAGTGACTTGCTTCTCTATTCTCAAATAACATAACTCTTGGGCCCTTCTTCTGAAACTGTAGAGAAAAAGTGTTACCTCACATCAGCTACATCCCTTTCAGCTGAATTTTAAACTGGCCACATGTGCAAATTCTGGCAGTTTACGAGCACGGCCGGGCCCTGTACGTGCCATGCGCATTTTCAAAAGGGCCCGGCCACGCGTGTAAGTGCCGATACAGGCACAAGGGCAGGGGCATGTTATTAAATTGTCGTGTCCATGTGTGTGCACCGGGAACAGCGCACGCATCTTTTATAAATCTACCTCTTAGTGAACTGTGTTCTACCTAAGAAAACAAATGTGACCAAAATGTTGCCCTATTTCTATTTTTCCCATCAAAGGTAAATTAACCCTTAAGATGCTGTCTCTCAGCCACTGAGCAAATGTTAGAATTATATTTCTGCCAGCACAGTGACTGTAACTCAGTTTTGCACTAAAGTTATCCTATAAGCGCTTTGGAGTAATAAGTTTTCTCCTTCAGTCTCCAAAGCACATGTGGCATTATAATCTCTGTTTGGAGTCATAGTCACGTGCTCACAGAACAATCAGGCCGATTCAGTACAGTTCGCGGGTGCACGCGATTCAGTTTTTAAATTAGGCCCGGCGGTAAAAACGGGCAAAAGGAGGCGCTAGGGACACTAGCGCGTCCCTAGCGCCTCCTTTTTGACAGGAGCGGCGGCTGTCAGCGGGTTTGACAGCCGATGCTCAATTTTGCTGGCATAGGTTCTCGAGCCCGCTGACAGCCACGGGCTCAGAAACCGGACGCCGGCAAAATTGAGCGTCCGGTTTTCGACCCGACAGCCGCTGGCCAACTTCCAATTTTTTTAAATTTTTTTTTTTAACTTTTTTTTACTCTTCGGGACCTCCGACTTAATATTGCCATGATATTAAGTCGGAGGGTGCACAGAAAAGCAGTTTTTACTGCTTTTCTGTGCACTTTCCCGGTGCCGGAAGAAAGTAGTGCCTACCTTTGGGTAGGCGCTAATTTCTGGAAGTAAAATGTGCGGTTTGGCTGCACATTTTACTTTCTGAATTGCACGCGAATACCTAATAGGGCTATGCGCTATTAGGTTCGGCGGGTTGGATGCGCGTTTTCCGCCACTTACTGAATAAGGGGTAAGGGAAAACGCACGTCCAAGGACTGTATCGGCCTGAATGTCTTTTATAATTTAACTCGCCACAAATTTCTCACTCTTCTGCTTCCACTTGAATACAGCGTGAACATACTTTCACTGTGATCTCTGTATTAGACTCAGCGAATTAACTTTTCCTGGCTTAATAGGTATCAGGATTTAAGTTATTACAAAATTCCAAACAGTTAAAAGAATTTTCCTAAGCACTTTCTTGATCAGGGAACCTGCAAGCTTTTTTTCTCTTAAAAAGTTGAGATCCTGAAAGTAGCTGAATTTCTCTGGTCAGTTTACACAAGATGCTTATCTTTCGCTAACACAGATTAAATCAACAAATATTTTTCTCCTGGCTGTAAGAGAAGGTTCGAACATTGGACCTCTCAGCTCTAAAACAGAGCTGCTTCAGCCTCAGACTGTGTCTTTTCCCCCCTCCCCAAGTACGAAGCTGTGTGTGCTCTGAACTGGTGGTCTCTGCTTTTCCGCTAGGGGCTGACTCAGTCTCCCAGCTGTTTGTGCCTTGCTGGCTCTGTGTATGCTGCTTTCTTTACTGTTCTCTCTTGCAACAATCCATGCAGGGAAATCTTTGTGTCTGCCTCACTATTTCTCTCAGGGATGGTTTCTTATCATCAGCTCCCTCTACAGTAACCCAGCTAGCAGCAGGAGACAACCCCCCCCCCCCACCCAGAAGTAGGTAATTAATGACCCCAGACTATACTATCTATTTATACATTATTTGTTTTATGCTATTTTTTTGTTACTAACTTACTCCTTGCCTGCTCTTTATTTTGCTGTAACCTTAAGGTCCTAGTATTTGGGAGTGTATTTGGTACAGGTTTCTGGGGAGGTGGAACTCAGCCTTCATCCTCCACATTACCCCTGCATTCACTGTCAGGATGTACATCCTATCCGAGCAACCACCGAGAGCCAGATATTGTTTATTAAGAAAATCACAAAGAATGATAGGAAACGGTTTGACTCTATAGGAATTGTTAAATTGATCATCCAAGTCATTTTCATTTTGCTGTTTACCCCACAGGTAGAAAAATCCTCACTGTTGGAGTCATTTTCTTCAACCTGTACATTTGCTGTTGATGTCTTTTCTACTAACTGAGAATAGGGAAGAGTCCCCTAAATTTTTTCATGCACAGACATAAATGGTTTTTTTTTATCTCCCCAAAGGATATCAAGAAACCCTAAAATGTGACTAGTCCTATGAGAAACAGATGGAGGCTAGAAGAAGCAAAAAAAAAAAAAAAAAATGTAATTCTCAAATACACCTACCAACCTGAAGTTCCACCTCAGGCTAAAAAACATTTACACCTGATTGTAGGCTGGAATCCAAATCAGGGGGAAAGAGGGAGGAGAGAGAGACTAGTGAACACCTGGATCACTCTCTGCCTCCTCGGGTTGCAATCAGCACTATCCAAAACTTGGCTGTTCTCTACCCAGTGAAAAATGGGTCTGGCACGTGGAAGTCCGTAGTTTAAGGTGACTCTGTGTGTGTCACCTTAAACCATGTGCCCAGTCTTAGTGGGCCTTTTTAATGCAGGAAGTTTAACCCTCCTGCTTATGGCAATGGTTGTTACATCATCATATGTTTAATGGGGGTCAGATGACACAGTGTTAACCCTCGTACAAAGATTTCTCAGCCAAAAGACCAAGAAAGGAGCATCCTCAGCAGATTACTCAGACCCTATGCCTGGATCTTAGTCAAAAGAAGGCCAAGAGTCAACCTCCAGCTAAATCCTGCATCATGTTAGCTGAATTGTTTTAACAACCGGAAACATCTACTACCAAACATTATTTTAAGCCCACTGTTTGAACCTATTTATATGCAGACTGTCACTCCAGCAGTTTGTTAAGAGGATTGTAGTGGACTGTTTCAGTAGATTTCTCCGCTAGTTTCACTTGTAGTGAGGGAGGGGAAGAGAGTCCTCTGTGCACACTTTCAGCAACTTTAGAGCAGAGGATTCAGGCTTTAGCAAATATTAGCATTTGCTGGATTGGTTCAGGGCTGTAAGATACGTGTGACTGGTTCCAATATTTTATACTGTGCCTTTTCCCATATATCTGAATGGTATAAGTTCTGTCTTTTCACAGTTACCTATGCATCGCTGTTCATGCAGAACTTGTCTGTCATGGCCTGGGGTATAGTCCTGATGCTCACATTCTCTTACAAAAGTGACATTGAACAAATCTGGCTTACTGCATGCATTTATCGCCATGTGTCTTACCAAACTTGGCCACCCTTGCCTTTACTAAGCTAAAATCTCTTTGTAGGGCTCTATGTATTAAGCATTTTCCCCATGGACACATAATGGGAGAAGACCTTTAGTGCACAAGCCCTGGCTCTGCTGAACTTTCTTTTTGTTCCTTTCTTTAAGAAGGGACAATGGTCAGACCCAAGGCCTGCTGAAGTTTGCTGATAAAACAAACTGGTCAGAACTTCAAAATCAGCGAGGCCAAGAGGACGGCCAAACCCTGGGATGAATGGCAAGGGAGAAAATAAAAACTTCTGTGGGCGGGGGTTCAAGATAAGAACAAACTGTGCTTCTGTCCTGCATGAGGAAGCACTGGCCAGGCTGTAAAAGGACTAGGGCATTAAGAGTGAGAGCGAATGTCAAACACACCCAGAAAGCTATGCCCTGTGGCGATCGACAGGAACGTGAGAATGACAGAAAGCAGTAAGAGGAAACTAGAAGTAGACCCATTGTGACCTTGGTTAGGTCCCAGCTTAGAGGTGTGTGAAACATGCAAGCACTGCTGAAAAAGAAGTGACTGCATTTAGCATGCGCAGCCTTAGCTCCAGGCCCTCTGGCTCAGACCAAGCCAGTCCTAGTTGTTTCTGCTTGGGAAATGCAGTGAATTCTTTCTAAGTAAAGCAGGGCTGAGTGAAGAACCCATTCTGCATTAGCTGGGAGTTTTCAGCTCTGGCTGAGTTCACCGGTCCCAGATGACCTGGCAGGAACTCTCGTGTAGGTCATGCTAGGCCTGTGTAAGTGGACAGAATGGGTCCACTCAACAATGATCTGTAGGAAATAGGCAGGGCGGATGTACACCACAGGGTTAGATGACTTAGATGGATCAGGTTTAAAAAAATGCACCAAAACCGGAAACAGACAGGATTAAAGGAAGCAGAAAGTGCTGATTTTTACAGGGCGTGGAATGCCTGTCAGGCTCTCTGTTTGGAGAAACACACACAATCCATGTACTGAAGTTGGGGCTAGAAGAGGTTTGAAGGTAAATAATAAAGGAGTCAAGGTGTGACCATCTCCCTATGGATGCATGACTGAGCTGGGCGTACAAGCTGAATGAGGCCTCTGATCAGTTTGATAACGCTCATGGACAGGTTTAATTGCTTTCCAGATTCCAGGAACAAAATTGGAATAAAACAACTGCAAGTAAATTTGGTCTTCTTTTGGGGGTGAAGATAGGTAAAAAAAAAAATTATTAGCTAACAGCTTCCTCCTCCTCTCCTTTGAGCTTCCAGCTCAATTGAAACCAACATTTATTTAGTTACAAAATATTTGTATTCCACCTTCATTGCCAGATATATTGATTGTTTAAAGCAGATCACAACAGGTTAAAACAATCATCATACATCCAAAATAAAACAACAAGCAGCACCAATATATTATAATATTACATTTTATTTATTTCTTTATTTAAAACTTGTATATACCGGTATTAGTATGCAAACATCATACCGGTTTACATTGTAACTGAAAGATTGAAAATACAATTAACAGGGAGGGGAATGGAAGGGAGTAAATACATAGTGCAGGAAGTATGAAGGAGAGGGAACATCAACTTTGAGAGGTAAACAGAGAAATTAATTACAAAAGGACTATATACAGTATTTACAAGAGGCTATAAACAGTATACAATTTGAGAGTCGCTTATGTGAAGATTGTTCGAGAGGGTGGAGAAGAGTAAGATAAATGGAGAAATTTATTCTGGGAAGGCCTGTCGGAAGAGCCAGGTCTTTAGTTTTTTTCTGAACTTGGAGTAGCCTGGCTCCAGTCTGAGTGTAGTCTGGAGGGAGTTCCATTGTTTAGGGCCTGCAATGGAGAGAGCGCGATCCCTTGTGGCGGAGAGGTGGGCTTTTTTGATAGGAGGTACTGTTAGGGTACCTTTGATGACAGACCGCGTGGGTTGGTCAGAGCATACGGGGCAAAAGGGTTCATCCAGCCAGTTAGAGTTGTAGGAGTAGATGGATTTGTGTATTATGGTTAAGGTTTTAAAGAGGACGCGGGATGTTATGGGGAGCCAGTGGAGTATAGGAGTGATGTGGTCTGATTTCCGTGAGTTAGCAATAATCCTGGCGATGGCATTTTGGAACATTTGTAGGAGTTTCGTGGTGGAGGAGGGTAGTCCGAGGAGAAGGGCATTGCAGTAGTCTAGCTGGGCTAGACTACTGCAGGGCTGGGCTGTAGCACCATGAGCCTTCATTTGCAATTATTCAAGATTTTATTCCCTTATTTTTATATCCTCAATCCAGCCAACTCAGTGATGATGACCCTTGGCCAGAGGCCAGACAGCAGCTCCATCTAAAACTCAGCTAACATGGGCCCAGGGTCTGGCCACTAGGTGTCACTGTTCAGCGATGGCTGAGGTCCCTCACTCTAGGGGATGTGAATGCTTCCTCCATCACCAGCTTTGGCTGACCAATGGGGGCAAACTCCTAGTACAGGAATCAAACCCAGATCTTCTGTATGGCGAGGTACTTACCACTACGCTGACCCTAGTATTTACATACATACACACACTTTATTTTTTTTTTTTGTAAACAGAAAACTTGACATTAAATTTGGAACTGTGCCACTCATGATTCATCCCTCACGGGTTGAACACTATAACGGGAGGTGGGGCAGAGCAGACTTCTCTGTAATATTTTCTAATGGGGCCTGACCTAATTTGTTTTGGTGGTTTAATTAGCTATAACAGGAGTCAGCTGGCTGGTAAGAAATGGTACATGCAATGTGTGTATTGTTATGACCAGTTCTTCAACCAACTCTGGTCTTTTCCCTGCAATCTTAAGAACATGAATGATCTTTTGCAAGCATTATTGATGAGAGACACCTCTGACACTGTAACCAGAAGATTAAGCAGAACTAGCTTCAACGCTGTGCCTAACATTTTATACAACCTCATCTTTTCCTGCTGTACTTTACAAGCACTACAATCATTTACTGATAATACATATCTTGTGACAAAAAGATGACATTGCTGGGATTCATTAAAAATTAGTTCTGGTTGCACACAATAGTAATTTTTTCCATATTAATTAACTTATTATTTTAACAGACAAAAGAAACAATGGAAATTGTAGTATGCACAAAACAAAGAGCACTGAACTGTAGTAGGTAAGAGAAAAGGTGTTCCAACTGGTACTAGAACTTCTGGTAACCTGCAGAAATTGTAACACTCAAGTTATAGGAGAATCTGCATTGACAGCATCGATCCTGGCAGACAGTGATCTGCTTTATTCCATGCCTCCACCACTGGAGGGAGTGCAGTCTGTAGGCAGCTGGCATTTGCACATTAGTATGTGCAACTCTGAGGGATGGGCTGTGCTGCTATGATAGAAACTAAAATACAAATGCATTTTGTATTGACAGAAATGTTTTCCTTTCCTTCACAGTTATTTATTTAGCAAGAAATCTCCCACATCCGCTGCTTGCTACGCACATGGCTTGCATCATATTCTTTACACTGGAATTTTTCTTTGTGCTTGCTTTAAGACATCTCTGTGAAAACAGAGAAGCTCCTACTTCATGTGTGTGCAGGGTGGATGATTCCCAGCTATTATCTGCTCAGTGTTCTAAAATATAATATTCTTGATATCTCCCGAGTTACCACTGAGTGAAAATGGTTTCTTCAGCACAGGCATGACCTCATCAGCCAGTGACCAGCCTCTTGCCTGATGATGTCATAAGAACTAAGCTTGAGCTGAACCTTTTCACTGTGGCAACTAGCAGGGTAACTTGCAAGAAAAACAAACCAGGGACTGATGGGATACTGCCAGTTCACCAGGTAGATCAATTTGGGGATTCTGGTAGCGTTCAGCAGCATCTCAATGATTAATACAGGACATGACTATGTAGAGGTGGAGTTTATAAATACTTTAATATGTTGAACACCAAACTGGGAGAGTACATCTGCATCCTCTTTCCAACTTGTGAGGGGGAACTTTTTTTTGTGTGTGGGTGTTGGGGGGGGGGGGGGGGGGGGGGGGGGAGATCGGAGTAAGTGTAGCCAAGAATAGAGATAAGGCAAACAAAAACAAAAGTGGGAGGGTGGAAGGTGCTGTCAGCCCCACAAAACACCAAAATGTACAGTATGACCTGACTTTATTCAAGTGGGAAGGGCTGTCTGTCCCACCCTACATTCTATATGTAAATCCATTTTCCAGGGCACTTTCTAAAACAAGCAAGCGGTCACCACTGCAGGGTTCAGAAACTGCTGGCTGCAATGCCAGATCATGATTAAGGCATAGGGAATCACTTACAGTCTCTTAATAAAATCTGTCTGCACAGTGATTCGTGTTCCAAAACCAAAATAACATTTTATTGAAGTCAAAAATCAAGTAAAGCAGTATAAAAAGGGCATGAAAACATACAGGAAATAGATTTGCATAGTCCAGAATCACAAAAAAAAAAACTGCTTCTCATACAGCTTTGAGAAAAGCAGATGAGAGACTGGTACTTCCTCCGAGGATGTAGCACATACACTCCCTTCCTGCGGGATCCCCTCACCTTGGCATCCTCTTTTGTCAGCAGGGGTTGAGGATCTCACCAGTATTGCAGCTTTCACTGTACCATGGCACAGGAGTTCTGGTCTCTGGCCTTTACCTCAAGGAATTTATATAGGAAATCCCAACAGCACTGAAGCCTTTACAGCTGTTGCAGAAAAAACAAAACCCAAATCTTGTTCCAGAGGCTGATTTCACCACAAGCAGGAAGTTTGGCAGGCCAGAAAAAGTTGCACTGTGGGCTGGATGTGGCCCACAGGCCGTAGTTTGGAGACACATAGTTTAATAACACCAAAGCTTAACCAAGGGAGAATTTTAGCCTACACCCTATATGTTGAACTTCACATTGCTCTTATAGGCTCATTACCTGTTATTTGCACTTTGTTCCTCCTTGATATGCTTCCGGCCTCTTCTTGTTCATTGCCCATACCCATTACCTGTTATTTGTACTTTCCATCTTTTAGTTTGGATGTAAAGCAATATGACGTTCCTTACTAATGTCGGTATATTGGAGAAATTACGTACCTGATAATTTCATTTTCCTTAGTGTAGACAGATGGACTCAGGACCAATGGGTATAGTGTACTCCTGCTAGCAGTTGGAGACGGATCAGATTTCAATCTGACATCAGCCCCTAGTACATATACCCCTGCAGGAAGTGCAGCTCTTCAGTATTCTCCTCGAAAAGCATTGTGGATATATTTGCGAGTGACTGATTGATTAACTGAATAATTTGGTTAACTTGATTAACTGAATAATTTGGTTAACTTGAATAACTTCATAACTTGGTTAACGTTCAAAACTTGGTTAACTTGAACTGGTTGATTGACTATAGCTGGAGACCACCAGTGTACTCAACCGGAAAGCTTCGACACCCGGCAGGGTGGATGCCCTAGGTAAATGAAAACGTGGCTTACCCTTGAATTATTTGAAAGACCATGCGTAACGGCAGCCACGGCTGGGATGCTGAGTCCATCTGTCTACACTAAGGAAAACGAAATTATCAGGTAAGTAATTTCTCCATTTCCTAGCGTTTAGCAGATGGACTCAGGACCAATGGGATGTATAAAAGCTACTCCCGAACCAGGTGGGAGGCTGCCCGTGACCCACTTAGTATTGCCCTTGCAAATGCAGTGTCCTCCCGAGCCTGAACGTCCAGACGGTAGAATCTGGAGAAGGTATGGATGGAGGGACCATGTAGCCGCCCTGCAGATCTCAGCAGGTGACAGCATTCTAGTTTCTGCCTAGGATACTGCCTGGGCTCTGGTAGAATGGGCCTTGACCTGTAGAGGTGGTGGCTTGCCAGCTTCTACGTAGGCCGCCTTGATGACTTCCTTGATCCAGCGGGCGATGGTTGCCCGTGAGGCCGCTTCCCCTTGTCTCTTTCTGCTGTGAAGGACGAAAAGGTGGTCCGTTCTTTGTACGGGTTCCAACATTTCCAGATATCTGGATAGGAGTCTGCCGATGTTGAGGTGGCGTAGACTACGGGCTTCTTCAGAATTCTTCAAGCCATCCGTCGTTGGTAGCAAGATGGTCTGGTTGAGGTGGAAGTGTGAGACCACGTTGGGGAGGAAGGAGGGAACTGTGTGTAGTTGGATGGTCACCGGGGTGAGCCTGAGGAACGGCTCGTGGCCAGATAGTGCTTGTAGTTCCGAGATGCAGCAGGCTGAACACACTGCCAGCAAAAGCACCGTCTTTAAGGTTAACAGGTGGAGGGACAAGCCTCGGAGGGGTCTGAAGAAGGTTCCTGCTAGGAAGTCTAAAATGAGATTGAGATTCTACAGAGGTGCCGGCCACTTTAGTGGTGGGCGAATGTGTTTGACTCCTTTCAGGAAGCGTGACACATCTGGGTGAGAAGCTATGCTGTCGCCCTCACTCTTCGAGCCGTAGCATGACAATGCAGCCACTTGTACCTTGATGGAGTTGAGGGACAGACCCTTCTGTAGTCCATTCTGTAAGAATTCCAGGATCATGGGAACTTTAAATGAGCGTGGCTTGATGTTGTGGTCTTCGCACCATGCTTCAAATACTCTGCAGATCCTTATGTACGATGTGGAGAACTTGCGTGCTCTGAGGAGAGTGTCGACTACCACCCCCGAGTATCCGCTCTCTCTCAGGCGGGCCCTCTCAATGGCCAGACCATAAGAGAGAATTGAGCTGGGTCCTCATGGAGGATCGGAACTTGTTGTAGCAGGTCCCTGTGTGGGGGCAGGGGTAAGAACATAAGAACATAAGAAATTGCCATGCTGGGTCAGACCAAGGATCCATCAAGCCCAGCATCCTGTTTCCAACAGAGGCCAAAACCAAGCCACAAGAACCTGGCAATTACCCATACACTAAGAAGATCCCATGCTACTGATGCAATTAAAAGCAGTGGCTATTCCCTAAGTAAACTTGACTAATAGCCATTAATGAACTTCTTCTCCAAGAACTTATCCAAACCTTTTTTGAACCCAGCTATACTAACTGCATTAACCACATCCTGTGGCAACAAATTCCAGAGCTTTATTGTGCGTTGAGTGAAAAAGAATTTTCTCCGATTAGTCTTAAATGTGCTACTTGCTAACTTCATGGATTGCCCCCTAGTCCTTCTATTATTTGAAAAAGTGTAAATAACTGATTCACATCTACTCGTTCAAGACCTCTCATGATCTTAAAGACCTCTATCATATCCCCCCTCAGCCGTCTCTTCTCCAAGCTGAACAGTCCTAACCTCTTCAGCCTTTCCTCATAGGGGAGCTGTTCCATCCCATCATTTTGGTTGCCCTTCTCTGTACCTTCTCCATCACAACCATATCTTTTTTGAGATGCGGCGACCAGAATTATACACAGTATTCAAGGTGCGATCTCACCATGGAGCGATATAGAGGCATTATGACATTTTCCATATTATTCACCATTCCCTTTCTAATAATTCCTAACATTCTATTTGCTTTTTTGACTGCTGCAGCACACTGAGCAGACGATTTTAAAGTATTTTCCACTGTGATGCCTACATCTTTTTCCTGAGTGGTAGCTCCTAATATGGAACCTAACATCATGTAACTACAGCAAGGGTAGGGGGTTCCCTGCCAGCAGTCTTCTCATGTCTGCGTACCAGGGTCTTCTAGGCCAATCTGGAGCCACCAGAAGAACTAGTCCCTTGTGTAGTTGTATCTTGTGAATGATCGCACCCGATAGGGGACTCGGCGGGAAGGCGTATAGTAGAGTCCCCGGTGGCCAGGTCTGTACCAGGGCATCGATCCCTTGGGACTACGGTTCCCGCCTGCGGCTGAAGTATCTGGATACTTGGGCGTTGGATCTATTTGCCAGAAGGTCCATGGCCGGTGTCCCCCACCGATTCACTATCAATTGGAAGGCTGCGGACGACAGCCTCCATTCTCCTGGGTCTAGACTTTCCCTGCTGAGGAAGTCTGCCGTGATGTTGTCTTTCCCGGCGATGTGGACGGCGGAGATCTCCTGGAGGTTTGCTTCTGCCCACGCCATCAGGGGGTCTATATTTCTAGGGACACCTGTTGGCTCCTGGTTCCCCCCTGCCGGATGATGTAGGCCACTGTCGTGGCGTTGTCCGATATTACTCTGACCGCTTTGTTTCGAAGTCTGTGAGCGAACCGCAGACAGGCTAGTCTGACTGCCCGTGCTTCTAGGCGGTTGATGTTCCATACCACCTCTTCCGCGTTCCAATGCCCTTGGGCGGTTAACTCTTCGCAGTGTGCTCCCCATCCTCGTAGACTGGCATCTGTGGTGAGCAGGGTCCAGGTTGGGGAGGATAGTCTTGATCCCCAACATGTGGTTGGCCTGTAGCCACCACCGTAGCAGGGTCCGAACTCTGCCCGGGAGTGATAGACATACAGTGTAGTTCTGGGACCGTGGGCTCCACTGTGATAGAAATGAGCACTGTAGGGGCCTCATGTGGGCTCGCGCCCATGGCACAACTTCCAGTGTGGATGCCCTCCACCCGAGGACTTGCAGGTAATCCCATGTTGTGGGATGAGGGTCGTTCAGCAATGTTTGCAGCAGGTTCCACAATTTTGATCTCCTTGTGGGGGTCAGGCTGACCTTGTCCTCTTTGGTGTCGAATCGGACTCCCAGGTATTCCAGCGACTGTGAGGGCTGTAGGGAGCTTTTGTTTGTGTTGACCACCCATCCTAGGCTCTCCAGTAGAGTTAGGACTCTGCTGGTTGCTTGACGGCTTTCCTCCGGTGACTTTGCCCTGATCAGCCAATCGTCCAGGTAAGGGTGAACGAGGATTCCTTCCTTCCCTCAGTGTTGCCGCCACTACCATTATTACCTTGGTGAACATCCGGGGTGCTGTGGCTAACCCGAAGGGTAGTGCCCGGAACTGGTAGTGACGGTCCAGGACTTTGAAGCGTAGGTAGGGCTAGTGTTCCTGATGAATTGGTATGTGTAGGTAGGCCTCCGAAAGGTCCAGGGATGTGAGAAACTCTCCCGGTTATATCGCCCTTATTACGGAGCATAGGGTTTCCACGCGGAAGCGAGGAATCCTGAAGTGGTGGTTGACTGCCTTGAGGTCCAGGATGGGCCTGAATGTTCCCTCTTTCTTGGGGACAATAAAATAAATGGAATAATGTCCATTATTTATTTCCTGTGTAGGTACTGGGGTTATGGCCTCGAGAGCCAGTAGTCTGGACAGTGTAGCTTCCACTGCCACCCTCTTGAGGAGGTTGTGGCAGGGGGACTCCACGAACTTGTCCGGAGTAGTTCATAGGAAATCCAGGTAGTACCCCTCCCGAATGATGGCTAGGACCCACTTGTCCGAAGTTATCTTGACCCATCTGTGGTAGAATAGGGCTAGTCTGCCCCCATGGCTTCTTCCCTTGGATGGGTCGGCTGAATCTCATTGTGGGGTACGGCTGGGGCCTATACCCGAGCTGGTTCCTCTCTTGTTGTGCTTGGTCCGAAAGGACTGGTTCCTGCCCGCAGGGCTTGATAGTTGCTCCTTTAAGGATTGAAGCGCTGTGAACTTCTGCCCCTGGAGGACCTAGGGAAGGGTCGCTGGTTTCTCTTTGACTTATCTTCCAGCAGGCGCAGCAATGGGGACTCGCCCCATTAGTCAGCCAGTTTCTCTAGTTTGCTGCCGAACAGGAGGGATCCTTTGAAGGGCATCCGTGTGAGGCACGTTTTGGAATAGGCATCAGCCAACCAGCTTCGGAGCCAGAGTTGCCTCCTGGCTGCCACCGCAGATGACACCCCTCTGGCCGCTGTGCGAACTAGATCGGAGGCCGCGTCCGCAAGGAATGAAACTGTTGGTTCCATGTCTTCTGCCTGGGTGTTGTTCCTGGTTTGTGATAAGCAGGCACGTGTCACCACGGTGCAACAGGCCGCAATTTGTAGGGACATAGCGGCAACGTCAAATGATTGTTTGAGGATGGACTCTAGACGGTCATGTGCATCCTTAAGCACAGCTCCTCCCTCCACTGGGATAGTGGTGCGCTTAGAGACCGCGCACACCATGGCATCAACTCTTGGGCATGCAAAAAGATCTTTGGTTGCCGGGTACAGGGCTGCCAAGGCGCGTCCCCCTTTGAATGTGGACTCTGGCGCATTCCATTCCAGGTCAATCAGCTGTTGTGATGCTTGTAACAGAGGGAAATGGCGAGAAGTCTGTCAAAGGCCCTCCAGCAGGGGATTCGGTTTAGGTTCCCCCGAAGTACCTGGGCCCGGGATAGCGAGTTCCGTCAGACATTGGGTGACTAGGTCTGGAAGCTCGACCTTTATGAAGAAGCATCTCGGTGAGGCTCTGTTCCCGGGGGGAGCTCCCCCTCTTCGGGGGGGGGGGGGGAAGAGGGAAGAGCGAGAATGAGCATTGGTGATCAGATAGAGGAAGGTGCAGGAATTAGGGTGGAGAGGATGTAGGGATATGCAAATACATTTGGTTGCTCTGGGCACAAAAATGCTTTGGTACAGCCTATCTCCTCGATCCTGCTATCATAACCTACCTTTTCTAGAACAAATTACCTCTGAAAAAAGTTAGCCTCTTGGGCATTTATACTTGTGAATAATGTTCCCTCTAATTTTGTGGGCTTCATGCAGAAAAACTCACGTGCAAGCTAGTGCACAAATGTGTGGGCAATATTATTTGAAATACCTTTATTTTCTTTAGGCATGCTGTTTTCCTTGGTGCATTTGATTCACGACTTAGAAACAGTTTACAGGGACCATTGCTTGTGAGGTATATAAATGTTGTCTTATTCTTCCTCTGCTGCCCTAATATTTAGGTCACTAAGCATCAATTCAAAGCAGGGCCAGTGAAACCATCAGGTATGCTAGTCATCTGTTTAGTATCGCACAATTTTGGCAGTAGCATTGTGGCAGGGACACTTATGTTTCACCAGTAGGCCTTTGTAAATGGTAGTACCAACCTGTGACAATGGCTAGGGCAAATGTTGCATTATACAATGCAGCCTATAGCAGATGTTCCTACTGTCCCTCGGCCATGTGCAGGCAGAGAAGTGCCAAGAGGCGACAGCAGCAGAGGAGAGCATGGGAGTCATATGCATGCCGAGTGTGCACAACTGTACTGGAGTACTGCCCTCCACTGAAAAGAGTCGCTCTGAACCTGCAGTGCTGCTGATTACTAAAAGCCCAAAGAAATGAAAGGGAGGAGTGCAGCCTGTAACTGAGCTTCTTCCAGTACAGGGAGGAAGAGAGAGAAAATCAAAATGGTTTACAACCAAGAAATAAAAATTATGGTCGCTATTGCTTAGTAGCCCCTACCCCAGAAAGCTCTCGTACCAGGTTATGCGTTCCACTGAGGACTAGGACTAAAATAACTGCCCCTTGTCCACCGTTCTAGCACCAGCATTTACAACCTTAACCTCTCTACCATATTCCAATGAGACCCAATTAAAACCAGGATAACCAATCTCCCATCTTGTGTTTCTAATTTTGTTTGCTTCTTTAATTTCACTTAGCATTTCAGTCTGTGTCTTTATTTTGGCCACTGCTTTACTCTTATCCGCCATACGTGGAATTTCTATCCATAAAGATGGGACAGCGCATTTTGTTTCCTGGAGGATTTTATCATGCACGACTATGCCATCTTTTACATACAGTGCCATCCCTCCACCAATTCAATCTGCCTTATCTCATCAATATAATTGTACACCTTGGAATCACAGTGTCCCATTGTTTATTCTCCTTCCACGCATCTTTGAAATGCCTATGGGGTCCAAAATCAGTAGCATCTAAGCCAGTTAACTCACGAGTTTTCAGGATAAATACCAAGTTTTGAGTATTTGGCCACTTATCCGGCTAAATTTTAGCTGGATAAAAGGAGAGGCATCCCAAGAAGGAGTTACGTTAGCTGGAGATCCAGTTAACTTTGAGGTCTATATTCAGTCACAGTCCGGATAGCAAAGTATACCTCCTCGTATAAAGCCATACATTCTAACTTGCCAATCTTACTGTTCCAACTTCCGGCATTCACATGCAGACACTTTAAAGTATAGGTTTGTACTTTAATTTCTCTTTGTATTCACAACCTGCTTGTTAGCAAACGATACAGGTAATTTAGAATCATTCACATCTGGGTGCTCTCTGTCTATGTCTATCTGAGCTACTTCAAACTTAAATACAACCTATATACTGAGATATTCTAATTTCTCTGTTTAAAGTAACTTTGGAAGATATATCCCTTTGAGACATGTGCTTCTGAGTGGCTGTTGACTTTCCCCCATGGTTTAGTTTAAACGTTCTCTCTGCTTTTTGCCAGTAGCCTGGTTCCACACTGATTAAGATAGAGCCCATCCTATTGTAACAGGCTCCCCTTTCCCCAGAATGCTCCCCACCTTCCTAATAAATCTAAAATCCTCTTCCTTGCACCATCGTCTCACCTATGATTTAAGACTGGCACTCTGTCTGCCTCTTGGGGTCCTGCATTTGAGACTGCAATCCTGGAGGTTCAGGATTTCAGTTTCCTATCTAAGAACTTAAAATTTGGCCTCCTGATCCTACTTCCTGTGCTTTCCTATATCATTGGTACCCACATGTATTATGACAGCTGGCTTCTCCCTACCCTCAATTTTTATCTAGGTGGCACTTGAGATCCACTAACCTTTGCACTTATTGATCAAATCATCCACTATAAACGAATGTCCTAACCCTTTCCCCTCCTGAGTACACAGCCCTGGAGAGACATCCTTGGTGCGAGAGGACAAGCTTCACCTGAAGAGCAGATCCTAGCTACAGGGTCACTTCCTGCCACACCAAGGTGATAATCTCCTGCCATGTAACCTTGCTCAGCACAAAGTTTGCTTGAGTGGAGTTGGAACTGCTTTGTGTCATCCCTAAAAGGTCTCCTCTAGATATCTCACTGTCTGCCTCAGCTCCTCCAGGCAGGGCCGCCATCAGGAATTTTGAGGCCCCATACAGCCAAAATGTCTGGGCCACAAGCATTCAGTGGATAAAGTATATGCAACAATGTTTATACCTATGTGTAAACTCCACCATAGGTGTAAAAAAATAAAAACAAGTCAACAAACTCAAATCACTTAGATAAATGCACAGTATCTGAGAAATCCAGTGGGTTCTATCCAATAAAGCAGTTCAGTGTGAGTACTGAATTGTGTCCATCTCAACTCATAGTGGAAATAACAGCAAATTCAGGTTTATGAAGCAATCAGTCTTCTTACTTTCTGATTTGCAAAATCTTTAATTAAGTCTTTGTAACTGAGTTGTCTGGCAAGCTCATGCTCAATAGAGAGAATTGCCAGGCCGTTTAGACGTTGTTCACTCATTGTAGAACGCAGATAGTTCTTGATTGATGAAAGTTTGCTAAATGCCCTCTCTCCTTCCGCCACTGAAAGTGGGAGGGTGGTGAAAATCCGAAGAGCAATACACACCTCTCCGAATATTCCTTGAAGCTCTAGTTTGTAGATTGAGTTAAGCAAATCTAAGGGACCCATGTCTTCTGGAAATGTAGCTTCGTACACTTTCCGAAGATGTTGCAGCTCACTGAGTAAAGATGATGTAAAATCTTCAGGGTATGCTGAGATCAATTCCACAGTCGATGCCATCAGATCTTCTTCACTCATTGTTCTCACTTTTAAGATTGGAGAAAATAGCTTGCAGACTTCCTCCATAGACTGGAAGCGTTGATGAAGGTCAGAAATTATTGTGTCCATTGCCACAAGGAAGACATTAGCTTTAAAATGATCTTCAGGATCTATTGCATCATGATGCCTTGACTTTATTTGCCGCAATTGTTGAGGGTTCAGTAGTTCCTTGGGAATCTCCATGCAATCTGCCACAGCTTTAGCTTCAGAAAGTAAAACAGGCCACTTTTCTCGAAGCAGTTTCATCTCTTCAGAGAGAGCTTTAATGTTAGCGACACCAATTTCCATAGAAATAGACCTTGATTGAAGTATTTTGTTTCTCTCCTCGAAGCTGGTAAGCACTTTTACCCAGAATGTTGCTAAAACCACTGCCCGAAAGGATAAAAAATAGTCATATAGACCTTGGGCATCTGAATGCGCATCATTTGTGAGTTTTCTGGATGCAAGAACTTTTCCAGAGCCTTTAAAATGCTTGGCAGATTCTGCGCAATTGGACGTACAGCCTCTATTCTTGAACTCCACCGAGTGTCACTTAAACCATGCAGGGACCTTCCAACTTCTTCAATCAATGTGTTCCATCTTGCAGGGCTGCTACTGAACAGAACATATAACCTGTTAACACTTCCAAAAAAGGTCTTCATTTCAGGGCAGCTTGCGGCTGCATGCACTCCCACAAGGTTTAAAGAATGTGCAGCACAGGGACAAAAAATAGCTGTTGGGTATGTCTCCTGGATTTTGGCTCTTACACCTTTAATTCTGCCAGACATGTTGGCACCATTGTCATATCCCTGTCCTCTGCAGTCTTTAAGGTCAATGGCATGTTCATTCAACCTAAACATGATCATGTCTGCAATTTCTTTTCCAGTCTTCTGAAAAAAATCAAAAAATTCAATGAATCTTTCCCGAATGTTCCATTTTCCGTCTTGGGGCTTTCTGTAAACGTATCGTAAAACGATTGCATTCTGTTCCGTATGTGAAGAATCAGGTGTAGAATCACATATTATTGAAAAGTATATTGCTTCTTTCCTTTCTGACAATATAGAATTCAGGACATGTTTTCCACAAATATTAATGAATTCGTTTTGTGTGGCCCAAGACAGATAATGAGCTGAAAGTTTCTTTCCCTTTTCCTGACTAGCTTTGACTTTTTCCAAATGCTCTCTCTGTAAATTATCATATCTTGCCAAGATTTCCAAAGTTCCCAAAAAATTGCCATTATGGATTTCTCCAATTCTTTGAGAACTTCCTCTGAACGCCATGTTTCTTGAAGCCAGATGCAATGTGACATCCAGAAGTCTTTCTAAAAGAGCTATAAACTTATCGGCTTCCTTCGACAAATTTCTTTGAATCTCATAGTCAACACCATGACCACCTATAGAATTTTGAAGTGTTCTCCACCTCCAGTAGTTCCTTCTGTGCTGTGAAGAGTGTTCATGCTCTGGCAACTTTATGTACAACAGATGCCACTTGTGCTTCGATGGATCAAAACCATCGTTCCTACTAAGCATGCTTCCTGTTTTACATATAGAGTCATTAGTAAATGCCATGCAAGTTACACAATACAGTACTTTATTGCTTGGACTCCATCTCAGCCAATCTCTTAAAATCTTCTCACGTCCATTTGATGACTTGGCATATAGAAGAAAATCACTGAAAGAACGAGTGTCAGCATCTTTAGGTAGTGATTGTGCCATATTCTTTAATTGCTCGACATTGAAAAGTCCAGAAAGGACAATCTTCTCTCTTTCTTTGTCTTTGAGGACATCTGGCCATAGTGCTGGGTCTTTCCAGTCAATTTCTTCCTCGTGTGACTGTTCTATTGAAGTTGTGTTTAGGGCAACATCATTATTCTCAGGGTAGGAACTTGCATTTGTGCAGGAAGGTGTTTCTTCTTCCACCTCTGTACAAACACGGGATGTCACAATTTGGTCTGAAGACGAATCTTCATCTATAATGACAGGTCTTTTCGGTGACGAGGTGCAGGACCGTGTGTCTGCATTGTCTTCTGATACTGCACATGGTGGCATACTACACAATGTTTCAGCCTCTTCTTCTATCACTGAAGAAATGCTCACAGGTGCAGCTACCTGACAGGATGAAGTAGACGGCTCAACTGTTTCATGAGAAGCTTCTGTTTGCATTTCCTGAACTTCATCTCCCCTGTCACTTTGTGGCTTTTGAAAGTACTGTTGTATGAGTTTTTTTTTCTTCAACTTTTCCTCTTCTTCTTTACGCTCTCTTTTCTGCTTCCGTTTTTGAGAGCCAGAATTGTGATGGTACATTCTTTGGGGTTATCAGAATTTACTAGAGACAAATAATGAACATTTGCTAGTAATCAAGGTCTATGATAAACTGCTTACTATGTATAAGGCCGTGTTCCAACTGTGTTCTATATAACAAAGAAAGTCTGTTGCAAAATCATTTTAGTAGCTGCTGCTTATAATAAAAAAATGCATTTAATCAAGAAAAGAGAAAAAAAGTGCTTCTCGCACATAAAAAACTGTCTTACTATGCTTTGTGCCTTCCCGATCATACACATTATGTGCTTGATTATGGAAGCCGAAAATTCAATGTAAACCCTCCCTCATGTGGCCATTCATTCAGCGGTTGACTTGTTAGGCCTAGTTCACACTAATAAATAGATAATGCACCAGCCCCCCAGTAATAAATAGATAATACACCAGACGTCCCCCCAGTAATAAATAGATAATGCACCAGCTCCCCCCAGTAATAAATAGATAATGCACCAGACGTCCCCCCAGTAATAAATAGATAATGCACCGGCAAAACAAACTTGTTACTTACCCTTTGCGCTCCGGGGACTCCGCGGCTCCTCGGCCTCCAGCTAGCAAGCAGACAGCGACGGCCCGCGCGCTTTGCCGGCGCATACTGTCTGACGCGGCGGTGACGTCACAGCCGCGTCAGACAGTGAACGCTGGCAGGACAGAGCGCGCGGACGAGTCTCTGTCTGCGGTGCTCTGTAAATCAATGCTATGCGTGTCTAAAAGACACGCATAGCATTGATTCTCTCCCTTCTCTGGGGCCCGCACCCAGGGCCGGCTCCAGGTTTCAGTAGGCCCCTGGGCGACAGACTGTCGGAGAGAGCCTCAGTGGGCCTCTTTGCCATGAACTAATACATCCCCCAAGCGCACCTGCCGCCTGGCGGCTGCGGGCCCCCATATGTGGCAGTAGATCCTGGGGCCCCATACTGCAGGCCCAAGAATACTGCCCTGATGGCGGCCCTGCCTCCAGGTCTGCCACTCTGACCTGCAGAGACTGAACTCGTTCTCTGAGAGCCAGGAGCTCTTTGCACCAGGAGTGCACATATATCACCTCACCAACAGGTTGGTAATCATGCATGTGGCATTTGGTGCAAGAGACTAAACAGCCCCCAACTCATTGCTGGACTTCTGTCTGCATCTTAATTTGTTTAAGTTGGTGAAGTTTTAAAAGCTGAGTATGGATTAGGTTTTTAAATTGATAATTAGGCTATTATGTTAGTTTGTAAATAATCAGCAACAAGACTAACATTAATTAAAAAATCACTAAAATCAAGGTTAATTGTATATTGCTGAAAAATCACTAATCGACTCCTATTTAAGATTTTGTTCTGTTTAACAGAAAAAGAACCTGGATGGGTAGACAGGAATCAAGCTAATGACTCATTGCCCTTAAACCACCATACTCATCTTTTCAAACCAAATAAGTGATCTTTGCAAACTCACAACTCCAATACCTTCAAATAAAATACTTACTAGCTCACAAAAATTAGTTCAAAGATTAACTCTAAACTCCCACCAGCCTTAAGAACATATAACAAACACAGCCAGTAATAGTTAAATGTTTTACTTTTTTTTATTTTTGTAAATATTTTAAGTGTTCTTTCCCAGCAAGTCCAACTTACCACCAGCAGATGAAGTTTCTGCAGTCAGCACTCTCTGAAAGCAGGAGGAAACTGCCAAGTGAAAAAAAAAAAAAGCAAACAAGTGAACCAATATAAATTAGGTGCCTGTGACAGTCATTTTTCCTAAGAGGAGAAAAATTAATATTTACTGGGCCTCAGGTAAATCCTTTAAAGCATCAGAGGAGGGCTGCTTCCTGCAGAGAACAAGCCCCGTCAGCTCATTCTTTCATCCTTGGCCACACTATTGAACAATTCAATTCCTATCCATGCCCCCAAGTGCTCCAAACTATTTTATCAGCAGCATTTTTGAACATGTACAATAAAATTATACCATTACCTCTCTCCACATTCAGTAGTGAAGAACAGAGTGGAGATTCAGTCTCATGTGTAAATGCTCACAAATTGTTTCAGGTTCCTCCTTTCTGAAGCAGCCACCTACAAGAACACAGCATGCAGCTGCGGTTTAGAGTTCCTGCGGTACTTTACAGGTTCTTAAACAGCATTACTTCTCCATAAAGCCATCGCCAGTCCAGACCCACTGCTCACTGGACCTGTCAACTAGACTCCCTTAACCACAGGATGGTGGGGACAGATCACAGCATTAGGGACTTTCACCTCTTAGCCATCAGTTCAATTTGAACTGATGGCTAAGTTCCTATGGGAAAAGATACGTTGATCTCAGCTCACTTCCAGGGACCACAACAGAAGTGTTCGTGTCTGTGAATTCTGCTGCACAACTCATCACTGGCTTGTGAAAAGGACATAGTAACAACACATATTTTGACACCAGCGAAAATGGAGAAATTACTTACCTGATAATTTTGTTTTCCTTAGTATAGACAGATGGACTCAGGACCAATGGGTATTGTGCTCTTCCACTAGCAGATGGGAGACTGAGTCAGATTTCAAAGCCGACGTCATCCTGGTACATATACCCCTGCACGGACCTCACTTGTTCAGTATAGTCTTCGAAAAGCCAATACGGATATATCTTTGCTTAAATAACTTGCTTAAATTTGATTAAAACTTGACTGGTTCAACTGATTTCCAAACTGGAGACCGCCAGTGCACTCAACCGAATAATGCCTACATCGGATAACTGTGGGTGTCTTGAACTAGGGGTAGGCCATGGCTTACCTGTATTTGTTTAGTCTCTAGGTTTGCCATCTGAGGTTCTCCCTTTTCTGGGGCAGCTGTGGGCGGGATGCTGAGTCCATCTGTCTACACTAAGGAAATCAAAATTATCAGGTAAGTAATTTCTCCATTTCCTAGCATGTAGCCAGATGGACTCAGCACCAATGGGAGGCTGCCCGTAGCCCATTTAGTACTGCCCTTGCGAAGGCTGTGTCCTCCTGGGCCTGAACATCCAGGCAGTAGAACCTGGAAAAGGTGTGTATGGAGGACCACGTTGCCACCCGACAGATCTTGGCTGGAGACAGTAGCCTGGTTTCCGCCCAGAAGGTTGCCTGGGCTCTCGTAGAGTGAGCCTTAACTTGTAGGGGTAAGGGTTTGCCTGCCTCAATGTAGGCCTCCTTGATTACTTCTTTGATCCAGTGGGCTATGGTCGCTCATGAGGCCCCTTCCCCTTGTTTTTTCCCACTGTGAAGAACAAACAGGTGGTCAGTTTTGCACACAGGTTCTGATCTTTCCAGGTAGAGGAGTAGGAATCTGCCGACGTTTAGATGGTGAAGAAGGCGTGAGTCTTCAGAGTCCTTATGTTCATCTGGAAATGGTAGTGAGATGGTTTGGTTCACGTGAAACCACTTTCAGTAAGGAGGAGACTGTGCGCAGTTGTATGGTTCCAGGCGTGAACCTAAGTAACGGTTCCCGGCAGGATAGTGCCTGTAGTTTGGAGATGCAACAAGCTGAACATATTGCCACCAAAAATGCCGTCTTCAATGTTAAGAGGCGAAGTGATAGACCGCGTGTTTGGTCTGAAGGAAGCCCCAGCTAGGAAGTCTAATACTAGATTGAGATTCCATAGGGGCACCTGCCATTTTAGGGGTGGTCAGCGCTGTTTAACCCCTTTCAGAAAGCAGGACACATCTGGACAGGTTGATAGTCTGATGCTGTCCACTTCGGCTCTGAAACAGGTCAGCGCAGCAACTTGGACCTTGAGGGAGTTGAGCAACAACCCTTTCTTCATCCCGTCCTGTAGGAACTCCAAAATCATGGGGATTTTGGCTGTCCATGGGATAATCCAGAGGCCCTCACACCAGGCTTCGAACACTCTCCAGATTCGTATGTAAGACAGGGATGTGGAGAACTTGCGTGCTCGGAGCAGGGTGTTAATCACGGCCTTTGAGTAATCGCGATTCTTCAGGCGAGTCCTCTCAAGGGCCGGACCGTAAGAGAATCGAGATGGATTTTCGTGGAGTATCAGGCCCTGCCAGAGAAGGTCCCAGTGTGGAGGTAGGAACAGAGGGTTCCCCACAATTTGCATGTCTGTGTACCATGATCGGCTTGGCCAGTCTGGGGCCACAAGCAGAACTAGTCCCCTGTGATGCTCTATCTTACGGATGACTCTGCCCAATAGTGGCCATGGAGGGAAGGCGTACAGAAGGTCTTTCTCTGGCCAGGGCTAGATGAGGGTGTCTATTCCTAGGGATTGTGGCTCTCGTCTGCAGCTGAAGAACCTGGGGACTTGGGCACTGGCCAGAAGATCCATGGCTGGGAGGCCCCAGCGATTTACTATCAGTTGGAAGGCTGTGGTTGACAGCATCCATTCCCCTGGGTCTAGCCTCAGTCTGCTGAGACGTCTTTTCCCGTGTTGTGGGAGGCCGAGATACCATGTAGGTTTGTCTCCGCCCATACCATGAGGGGGTCTATTTTCAGAGACACCTGCTGGCTCTTAGTTCCTCCCTGGCAATTGATGTAAGCAACTGTTGTCCGACATTTTCCTGATTGATTCGCCATAGAGTCTGTGGCTGAATCACAGGCATGCTAGTCTGACTGCTTGTGCTTCCAGGCGGTTTATGTTCCATTCCCCCCTGTCTTGTTCCATTGTCCCTGGGCCATCAGTTCCTGACAGTGGGCTCCTGACCCTCGCAACCGTGGTGAGCAATATCCAGTTCGGTGGGGATAGGCTTACTCCTCTGCTTAGGTGGTCTTCCTGTAGCCACCATTGGAACTGGATCCGAACCTCTGCTGGTAGCTGGAGGTGAATAGAGTAGTACTGGGACAGTGGGTTTCATCATGACAGCAGGGAGTGCTGGAGTGGTTGCATATGGGCCCTTGCCCACAGAATGACCTCCAGGGTTGATGCCCTAAGGCAGAGGACTTGAAAGTAGTCCCAAACCTTGGGGCGTGCATTGGTCATCAATTGTTGCAATTGTGCCATCAATTACCTTCTCCTCGGAGGGGGGAGGAACACTCTGTTCTGTTTAGTATTGAACCGGGCCCGCAGGTACTCTAGCGACAAGAGATGGCTGTAGACTGCTTTTGCTCGTGTTCATGACCCACCCGACCTCCTGTAGTAGGCTCTTGACTCTGCTGGTCGCCTGTCACCTGGACAACTGGCTGATCAGGGCGAAATCTTCAGAGGAGAGCTAAGGATGTACCAGGATTCCTTCCTTCCTTTCTCAGTGCTGCTGCCTCAACCACTATAATTTTGGTGAAGGTCCTGGGGGCGGTTGCCAGGCCAAAGGGAAACGCCCGGAACTGGTAATGGTGGCCCAGTATCGCAAAGCGCAGGAAGCGCTGGTGATCCTGATGAACTGGGATATGAAGATAGGCTTTGGAGAGGTCCAGGGAGGTTAGGAACTCTCCCGGTTGTACTGCCATTATAATGGAGTACAGAGTTTCCATGCGGAAGTTATTACCTGCAGATAACTATTGACGTACTTGAGATCCAGGATGGGCCGGAATGACTCTTCCTTCTTGGGAACAATAAAATAGATGGAATAGTGCCCAATATTTTGCTGGAGTGAGTAGTCTTGTTAGTGTGGTTTCTACTGCCAGTCTTTTGGAGTGAGAGTGGCAGGGTGACTTCATAAATTTGTCTCGAGGGATGCTGTAGAATTCCAGAGAGTACCCATTTGTCCATTATCTCGACCCACATTGGTACAAGAGGGCTAGATGAACCCCTATGGTTTTCTTCCTGTGGATGGGTCGGCCTCTTCTCATTGCGGGGCATGGCTGGAGCCTGCCCCTGTCTTGGTCTGTCTGATCCGAAAGGTCTGGGACCTTCCGGAGGGGAGAGTTGTCTGGAACTGCATGTTCCTGTAGGGTCTAAAGCGCTGCAATCCTCTGCCCTTGGTTCTTCTGGGGGAGGGATGCAGAGATCTTTTATTCCTATCTTTAGGTAGTCTAGGCACTGGAGATTCGCCCCATTTGTTGGCCAACTTCTCCAATTCGCTTCTGAATAAGAGAGATCCTTTAAAAGGCATTCCTGTGAAAATCGCTTTAGATGTCACGTCCGCAGACCAATTTCGTAGCCATAGTTTTCTTCTGGCTCCCACTATTGAGGCAACGCCCCTGGCTGAAGTTCGCACTAGATCTGAGCTTGCGTCAGTGAGGAAGGATGTTGCAGGTTCCATCAACTCTCTGGTATGCGTTCCGGAGGTGTCAGTCTCTCTCGAGAGGAGCAAACAGGAACGTGCCACGAGTGCGCAGCAGGAAGCAATCTGTAGCGTCATTGCTGTTGCGTCAAAGGCCTGCTTCCAATCATCTGTCCTGCTGTCCTTCAGTGCCACTCCTTCCTCAATGGGAATCATTGTTCGCTTTGAGACGGTACAGACCATAGCATCAACTCTGGGACTTGCAGGCATTCCTTGGCTGCAGGTTCCAGAAGGTATAGGGCTTTCAATGCCCGCCCCCTTGAAGATGGCCTCCGGGGCATTCCATTCCAGGTCAATCAGTTCCTGGATGGCTTCCATCATTGGAAAGTAGCACGAGGCCTTACAAAGGGACACCAAAATGAGGTTCTTCTTTGGTTCCGCCATAGGGTCCGTGCCCGGAATATCCAGCGTCTTAAGGGTCTAGGAAACAAGGGCAGGTAATTCATCCTTGGGGAAAAAGCGAAGCATGGCTTGGTTTGGAGAAATCCCTGAAGGGGATTTCTCCTTCCTCCAGGGAGTCACTCATCATCTGAGGTGTCTGGATCTCTGTTAGGGAAGTTCTTGGTTAGGCGAGGCATGTCTTGAGGCATCCTAGCCAGATCGGGATGATCTAGAGCTCCTGGTAGGGGTTGAGCCTGGTGCGCAGCTGGGCTGGTTGCACCTGAATGAAGGTTTGCAGCCCTTTGAAAAATTCCACCCAGGAGAAGGTCCCTTGGTCCATGTTGATCCCAGGGAGAAGTGGAGTAGGGGCCCCAGAGGTGCTCTCCTGAGGGGCAGTCGTGCCAGAAATAATAGGTCCGGGGACCATTTGTCAGTAGTTCCGGACTCCTCTCCGGACAGTAGCGGTCCAGGTTTTGGTTCCCCCTGGGCTTCTTCGCAGTGCTGGCATAGGCAGGACTCAAATTCAGGCTGCGCGGCTCTTATGTGGCAGGCTGTGCAAAGGGAGTGTCCCTTGGCCTTCTTGGGCAGCAGTGCCATCGTTTTCCACGAGTTTGTGTGGCTGCCCTCAAAATCCAGTTTGTGTGCGAGGTTATGGACCCGGGTGCGCTTAGTTGTGCACACAGGGTGTGCTCAGTTGCACGCGCCGTGTGCGAAAGTTGTGCGCATGTCTTGTTTTGTGTGCGTTGCTGTGCGCACAGCTATGAGTGCGACTATATTGGGCGCGCGCGCGCAAGTTAGGCGCATCGGCTGCCCGGCTTGTACCGCTGGTTGAGGAGGAAATATGGCACCGATGACCCCGCTCGCAAGATGCCCCCCCCCCCCCCCGAGGGTCTCCACGTGTGTGGACCCTTGCACCAGATCGGGGCCTAGCTCAAGCCGGGCTGCTCAACCCGATCGGTGCCCCTTTAAACCTTGCCGGAAGAAACATTCGGTATGGCTATGCGAGCTCTGGAGACAGGAGACCTCAATCAAAAGATTTTCACTTTACCTGGTCTCGGCGCTTACCGGTTGCGTGCTGTGTGGTCTCCAGCTGCGGGGAGAGGGGAATACCTTCACCGCCACGCTCGATTGTGCACCCACTGCCTTTCAGCCACCCTGGGAGCTAAGTCCACGCCGGGAACAGGCTACCAGACCAAGGCTCACCTCTGAGGTATCTCGGAAATCACCTCAGAAATTCTCGACTGGGGGTTTCACCGCAGGAGAGCGGGGCTCGATCTTCTTAAAGGTAAATTTCTTTCTTTGCTTTAATTGTTAACACTATTCTAGTATGTGGTATAGTGTCCGCATCTGCTAGGAGACGGAGCGATATTGAGGAAGTGAGGTCAGTGCATGGGGTATATGTACCCAGGATGACGTAAGCTTGAAATCTGACTCTGTCTCCCATCTGCTAGCAGAAGAGCACAATACCCATTGGTCCTGAGTCCATCTGGCTACACTCTAGGAAAACACAGCCTAACAGAAAATAGCTTTGTAACAGCACTTATGTCAACCTTTTCTTCACTGCCAGCTGGACTGAAGTGCCTCACACCCCCTTAGATTACCTAAGATGTAGCAAGTCATGCTCGTCTTTAGAGTAAGATTTCTTCTTGTTTTGGGTTTCTATGGTAAATTACTCCAACACTGTGCGAGCGTGCATAGAGTCCCGAACTGCTATGGAGATGGAAAATACCGAGGATCTGCACTTCCTGCAGGGGTGTATGTACTAGGGCTGACGTCAGATTCAGATTGAAATCTGATCTGTCTCCAACTGTTATCAGAAGTACACTATACCCATTGGTCCTGAGTCCATCTGCTACACGCTAGGAAATATATACTTAAAACCAGACTCTTTGGGGGCAGAGATGGGGAGAGGGCCAGAGAATCAGCACCACTGATCTAGTGATTCAGGGCATGCCAGTTTGGACAATGTAATTCAGATGCTTTTTTTCAAAGATAAATAAGGTGACCTTTTGTCACAAAGAAACCCTTGGCTGAACCATGAGGCAGGTCACTTGTTCTTCCCAAGGTTGAACTCCTGAAACAGAACATCAAGGTGACTACATGGATGCAGATTATAAAGTACTAGATTTATTTATTTTATTTAAATTCTTTTAATATACCGATGCTCAAGACCAGGTCTTATCGTACCGGTTTACAATAAACTAGGGGGAAACCAGTTAACAGAGAAAGCAAAAAGTTACATTATAACAGGGAAAGTGGAACTAGGCTGTTAGAGAAAAGAAAGGTTAAAACAAATTCTAACTGGAGAGAAGGGCATAAGCAGGAGAGGGTGCTTACAATGTAAGAATTATGTACAAAATTTACATAGTGTATATGAATTAAACAAGTTATAAGTGCAATTAGTCGAGAAACAGATAGATTCAACTAGATAGAGAGCCACTTCCAGCATTCCACTAATTTTTTGTCGGCGGTGTATGCAAAAACTCTCAAGTACGTATTTGTGCATAATGTTCTTTGAAACACCATTCAATAAACATGTGGACAAAGGTAAGCCAGTAGATGTAGTGTATTTGGATTTTCAGAAGGCGTTTCACAAAGTCCCTTATGAGAGGCTTCTAAGAAAACTAAAAAGTCAAGGGATAGGAGGTGATATCCTTTCGTGGATTACAAACTGGTTAAAAGACAGGAAACAGAGAGTGGGATTAAATGGTCAATTTTCTCAGTGGAAAAGGGTAAACAGTGGAATGCCTCAGGGATCTGTACTTCGATCGGTGCTTTTCAATATATTTATAAATGATTTGGAAAGGAATACAACACGTGCAGTAATCAAATTTGCAGATGATACAAAATTATTCAGAGAAGTTAAATCACAAGCGGATTGTGATAAATTGCAGAAGGGCCTTGTAAGACTGGAAGATTGGGCATCCAAATGGCAGATGAAATTTAATGTGGATAAGTGTAAGGTGATGCACATAGGGAAATATAACCCATGCTGTAATTACATGATGTTAGGTTCTATATTAGGAGCTACCACCCAGGTTAAAGATCTAGGCATCATTGAAATAGCTCAGTATGCTGCAGCAGTCAAAAAAAGGAAACAATGTTAGGAAGGGAATGGTGAATAAAACAGAAAATGCCTTAATGCTTCTGTATCGCGCCACGGTGAAGACCGCACCTTGAATACTGTGTACAATTCTGGTCGCCACATCTGAAAAAAAGACAGTTGCGATGGAGAAGGTAGAGAAGGGCGACCAAAATGATAAAGGGGATGGAACAACTCCCCTATGAGGAAAGGCTAAAGAGGTTAGGGCTGTTCAGCTTGGAGAAGAGACGGCTGAGGGGGATATGATAGAGGTCTATTAAATCATGAGAAGTCTAGAACAGGTAATGTGGTTTTTTACTCTTTCGGAAAATAGAAGGACTAGGGGGTACTCCATGAAGTTAGCAAGTAGCACATTTAAAACTAAATCAGAGAAAATTATTTCACTCGCACACAATTAAGCTCTGGAATGTTTTGTCAGAGGATGTAGTTAATGCTGTTAGTGTAGATGGGTTTAAAAAAGGTTTTGATAAGTTCTTGGAGAAGTCCATTACCTGCTATTATGCAAGCTGACTTAGGGAATGGCCTCTGCTATTACTGGCATCAGTAGCATGGGGTCTGCTTAGTGTTTGGGAACTTGCCAGGTACTTGTTTGCCTGGATTGGCCACTGTTAGAAACACGATTCTGGGCTTGATGGACCCTTGGTCTGACCCAGTATGCCAATTTCTTATGTTTTGTATGCACCTGTCCACATCTTACAGGAACACTGGTCAGTTTTGGTTTTCTAGCTCCCTCTTTAAAATGCACAATGATTCTCTGGATGTGAAAAGCTAGAAAGGGCACTATGTTAACCTAATCCTCTCTGAACAAAGAGGGATGTGATTAACATTCTGGATCTGATCTGAATCACCACCAAAAGGGCATTCTGACATCTATTTTAATTCCAAAAGTGTATAAAACCCACAAGAAATAACAGATGCATTCAGTCAAAACAAGACAGAAGGCTTGTGAACAGAGAAACTATTCTGAACTTATTTCCATTTTCAAAACCATCTTTCTACATTTAATCTCAGGGGTCAATTAAAGAGCAAAACACAGGATTCCTTAACCTGCACAAATATTCAATGCTTTGTAGCTTTAATATGCTTCAGATGACCTTCTGAAGAGCAAAGATGTCTGTAGCGACTACTTCTGTAACTGTTTCAATATAATTCTTATACTGTTTCACTTTTAACATTTGGCATAGACCTGATACAGGAGCGCTCTCAAAAGCTAGTCCATATCAATGGATGTCACTGAATAAAAGGGGCCATTTGCCCTACACAATCTGCCCTGTTGCCCCCACCTACAGTACTCCATCTGAAGGTATTTCCCAGCTGTTTGTTATAGAAGCTTTTCCATTTTCATTGTCCCAGCCGTGGCCATCACCCTTCCTTATGCCTGCACTCCCTTCTCCCCCGCTTGCTGCAGTAAGGATCTCTCACAGCTGTCAGACAAGGCTGACCACCCTCGGGATATTATTTCACCTCTCTAGCTGGGAAATGCAACCAAATTAGCCTGCAGCCCATGCTAGAATACAATTAATTCCAAGAACATATCAAGCCTTGGTTCCATTTCATGTCAGCAGACCTTGCCTCCTCTAACTGGAAGCTCGATGCGGTTGTACACCCAAGCTGTGAAAGTGGCCAATGTCTTCTCGCTTTCTTGACCCTCCGTTCTTCCATGTGATTTGATCACGTAGGTTTCCATAGCTTGTCCAGGCTCCCCTGCCCGCCCAACTCTTACCTAACATTACTCTTCCATAGGTCATTACTGCCCTCTGTGCCTGTCCCAAGCCTGCTAAAGCTCTTCCGCAGTTTCACCTGCTACCAGCAATGCTGGCAAGCTGATCCCCACTCCTTCAAATAAATATTTCCTTAGCCTTCCTTCCTCCACTTTCATATCATGGCTCCTTGATTTTGAATTTAAATTTAATTTTTTGGTTAAATACTTTTTGCTTTATAGGAGCTGGCTAAATATTTAAAAATCATTATATTATCCATCGCCATTTGTTTCTCTAGGCCAAATGAATAGATTTAGAATTACAGAGGGTAGGATTTATGCTGTGGGCCCTGTATCCTCTCAGTAGCCCTCCTCCAAACTACCTCTAACTTCTCATTGTCCTTAGGAAGATACAGCCTCTAGGACGGAGCACTGTACTCAAGGCAGGAGGAGAGGGCCTCACTAGGGACTTGTACATTCTTTTTTTTTTCCTATTTCTGCAGCGCCTACTGTTAGCTTTTCCTGCCATTTTAGTCTTGAGTGGCAACCTTCAGATCCATTTAATGATCACACCCCAGCTCCTTTTCCTGCTTAGAAATTTCTACTATTCTCTCCCTGCCTAATTGATAAATGACTAATGAATTTTTAGATACATACTTGCATAAGAACATGCCATATTGGGTCAGACCAAGGGTCCATCCAGCCCAGCATCCTGTTTCCAACAGTGGCCAATCCAAGTCGCAAGTACCCATACATTCGACAGATCTTAAACTACTATTGCTTATTACAGTAATAGTTTATGGATTTAACCTCTAGGAACTTATCCAAAACTTTTTTAAACCCAGTAACACTAACTGTACACCCACAGCATGGGATTACAGCAAAAACTGTAAAGCTATGCAACTAGTCAACTTGTTTGTTAAGGGCCTCATTCACTATGCTTTTAGAGGGACAGAAATCTTCAGAGAGACTTCTGTGTCTAAAACAGTTTTACAATCAGTCCCTATAAATTCTCTAGCTGGGAACTCTACCACTATTTTACACCTAGACCTGACCTTTTATAAAACTGCCCGTGCATACATGTGGCCAGACTGAATAGAGGTATTCCTGGGGAGGAGTTTGGATTTACATACATACTTCATGACATTCAACCCTAGGCACATACATTTTCAGGCAGGCAGTCTATGCACACCAAATAGCAAGTGTACCCTTGAAAGAGATTGGGTGGGATAATTTTCAAAGCACTGTTCTGTTTGGGGGAGGAGGTAACGTCCTTTGTTACCCTATTTACATTTAAAAAAAAAAAAGGGTAACCCTCCTATGCCCATGCATACAGCATAGGATAAAAGCCTCTGTAAATCCAGCCCTATTAGTGAATGCGGCAGCAACCCGCCCTGCCAGCCGTTGAAAGGCAGCAGAGGGGCCTCAGCACTGCACACGAGGTCACCACCTTCACTCGTAGAAACTTCGGCTCGCCGAGCTCTCGCAGCTCCTTCCCACCCCCGCCCTTCCTGTTTGGCAATGCGAAATAAGCTCAGATGCCCGAGAAGCGTGCCGTCTTAGTGCCAGAACAATAATTTTTTTTTTTTTTTTTTGCAAAGTAAAAGCCCAACACGCCACATGTCTCACAGTCAGACATGATTCGTTCGGTTGCGATTTACTGCCTTTAATTTGCTTGCAGGTTTTTGGATTTTTTTTTTTTAGATCTAATTAGTATGATCTTGAAAAAATGTTAGGTTTGCGTAGTTTGTTTTTTGTTTTTAATGGTCTTTGGTCTCATGGTTGTTTCCTTGAAAAGAGCTTTGCTATATGTGCGGTGGAAACGCAAACTAATTAAAAAAAAAAAAAAGTTGGAAAGAGCGCGCCCCACCCCGGATTACACCGCCAGGCAAGCGCAGACCCGCACCTATAACTTTTGGAGAAAGAGAGCCCCACCTTCTCCCGAAACTTCAACGCGCAGCAGCGGCGGCGGCGGCGACTGCCTGCACGCCAGACCTCGCTTTACTGCGGGGTCAGTTACACCCAAGCCCGGCAATCTGCGCCGATTAAAAAATACTTTCTAAACATAAAACCCTCAGCCCAGATCACGCTTCCCCCACGCAGGAGAAGAAAGGTTAAACTGCAAGCGAGAAAAGTCGCCTGCGAGGACAAAGTACTAACCTGCACCCTACAGAAACTGCTGAGCAGAGAGAGAGCGAGCGCGCGCGGCCGTGCAGTCCCCTCCCATCTCCAGAGTAAGGGGGCGTGGCTGCGCTATAGCCGCCACCCCCGGCCCTGCCCTTACACTCGGGCCCGCTGCGGCTACAAGGCGTCTTGCCTTTCTGTGCTTAGTTTAGGTGCTGAGGGACCGATTCACTCCAAAGTTGGGGCTTGTCGAAATAGTTCTGTATGAAAGTACTTTAGTGAATAATTAAAAAAAAAAAAAAAAAAATCAGAATCTGTTTTGTTTTTTTTCCCTTTCATAAAAAGTGCAACTTGAAGGGCGGAGTTGCCAATATTGGGGCTGAAAATAAGAAATATCTACCATTCTGAATAGTATTGTGGTCGTGATGTTAGTTTAGTCGAGTACACGGTTAAGAAAACAAATTTTAAGGTGCTACTATTTTATTGGGCAAACGATGATGCATTACTTGCCTAGCTTCAAGAGATACACTCTCAGGTCAAAAAGAGCAGACATCAGGGGTGGCTCAACCCCTGATGCTGCCTGAGGCAAGGAATGAGATGTCTCCCCTCCCCATCTGCATTAACAGGCCGATACAGTACAGTGCACTCCGGTGGAGCGCACTGTTAACCTGCATTTTGGACGCGCTAGCTTTACCCCTTATTCAGTAAGGGGTAATAGCGCGTCGAAAATGCGTGTCCAACCCCCCCCCCCCCCCCCCCCGAGACTAATAGCGCCCGCAACATGCAAATGCATGTTGATGGTCCTATTAGTCATTCCCGTGCGATTCAGAAAGTAAAATGTGCAGCCAAGCCACACATTTTACTTTCAGAAATTAACGCCTACCCAAAGCTACAACCTCCATTGGCTTCCGATCAAATTCAGAATCCTTTACAAAGTCCTTACCATTATGCACAAAACCTTACACAGTCTCTCCCCAATTGATCTCACCATCCATCTTCGTCCTCACACCTCGGTCAGGCCGATTAGAAGAGCCTACCAAGGCACTTTATACGCCCCCCAGCTAAAACATCCCTAAGGAAAAGAGCCCTATCCGCTGCAGGTCCTCCTCAATGGAATGCTCTCCCACCAGATCTCCAAGACCCCTGCCCGATATCCTTAAAAAAAAAACCCTCAAAACGTGGCTATTTAGATCAGCGTTTCCAGAATGATGACACCAGTTCATACCTTCACGTTAGCCAAACCAAGTCATTCTAGCTTGCCTACTTGTTTCCATTAAGTATTGTATTTTATTAAGTTTAAACTAAGTATTTATTAACCTTTTTGAATAATGTCACATAGCTCATCAGACTAGCCCTAAGTCCTTGTATCTCATTTATTTACATGTTTATCCTTTGCTTAATCAATGCTTCCCATTTTGTTCAATGTTATTTATTCAAAGTTTATTCATTAAGTGTTCTATGTAACGCTCACAGGAGAGGTTTTGTTCATTGTAAACCGGTGTGATTTGTATTCTATACAGGAATATCGGTATATAAAAGTTAAAAATAAACAAATAAATAAATAATAAATAGGTGCTAATTTCTGCCAGCACCGGGAAAGTGCACAGAAAAGCAGTAAAAACTGCTTTTCTGTGCACCCTCCGACTTAATATCATGGCGATATTAAGTCGGAGGTCCCGAAAGTTTAAAAAAAAAAAATGTGAAATCGGCCCGGGTTGAAAACCGGACGCTCAATTTTGCCGGCGTCCGGTTTCCAAACCCGTGGCTGTCAGCGAGGTCGAGAACCGACGCCGGCAAAATTGAGCGTCAGCTGTCAAACCCGCGGACAGCCGCCGCTCCTGTTCAAAAAGAGGCGCTAGGGACGCGCTAATGTCCCTAGCGCCTCTTTTTACCGCCGCCCTAATTTAAATATTTTAGTTTACTGAATCACGCGCACAAGACACTGGCCTGTGCGCGCGCCGGGAGAGCGGGCAAGCGCCCGCTCTCCCGCGAACTTTACTGTATCAGCCTGTGTGGCAGGTACAGGTCAAATCATCAAGAGAGGCAAGGAGAAATGGCTGTAGACTGGCTCTTTCCCAGATTTTCAATGCTGCCCAAGGGGGAAAGCTAAGGGGGGGGGGGGGGGGGCGTCCAGAGTTCCCAGAGGAGTGGCAGGTAGAGTGGCAGTGATAATGTTTCTAGAAAGCTGGCAAACCTGCCACACTCCCAGGAACCCTAAGGCCTGCCCCTCACCTTTCCCCCTGGAGAAGTGGAAGATAGGCAAATAGTGGGTCTTTGTGTGGCACATCCTCTCTGGGCTGATGGCAAGGGCATTAGGTACCCTAGGTGAAGTTTACAGCTTTGTGCCTGTGCCCCCCCCCCTAACCTCAACACACATAATTACAAATTCTGCATTTATAATAATCAATTTAACATGAAAAATGACATTGAGCGTATAGTCCTCTGAGGTAAAAATATCACAACCCTGAAAAAAAACAAAAACACACTTGTAACCCAGATGGTATTAGGCCTCATGCAACATACGTCGAATGTGGGCTTGGTCTTTAAAAAGCCCAGAGTAAGCCAAATTATTATTAAAATATAGTAAACCTCCCATACTAAAAGAGCACTAACTGCCAGCCCTCAAACAGTAAAACCCCTAACTTTAAAAATGCAACACTGCAAATATTACACCAGACCATAAACACCAATACACTTCCTATTAGGAAAACAGAACAAGCAAGCCTGCTATAGATCCCTACACATTCAATAATTAAAACTAATAAGGATTTTTAAAATTCCCGCTTTCCATACCTGGGAATATTTGATTTCCAGTCATCCTTCGATTTCCGTGAATTAGTGCAGGGGGGAGAGGGGGTGGGTGAACTTTCTCCTCTTATACATACACCCTACATGCACACTTGCACACATATATGCCCTTTCATACACAGGCACACAGATGCTCTCACACTGAGATGGAAGTGAGTCCTTGGGCTGTGGTGTGGTTGACGCAGCCTAGCAGGCAAACCTACTAGGTCCCCACAGCAGGTGGACTCGCTCTTACTAGGATTAGTTCCAGGGTTTCACCTATACCAGCCTCGTTCCCTGCAGGTTGAGCCCTTGGGTTCCAGGGGCCAGCAGAGCTTAGGTGAGGGTCCTGTAAAGAGCAGTCAGACAAAGTCGAGTAATGGGCAGAGGCCAGGGCAGTCAGAGAGCAACCGGTGTCAAGGTCCAGGCTGAGGTTGGGGCGGTGGAGGTCACGCAGAATTCAGGTCCAGGCCGAGGTGGGGTCAGGTGGCGATCAGGCATTGTCAAGCTCCAGGTTAAGGTCAGGGCAGGCGGCAGACTAGAAGGGTAGTCAGAGTCCTAGGCCAGGGTCAGAAGCAGAAGTCAGGCATAGATAGACAGATGAGACAAAGGCAAAGCACTGGAGACCAAGACATGGCAGGAACAAGCAAGACAAGGCAGGGCAAGGTAGCAACAAGACATTTAGGCAGTTGGTAACATGGCCAATCGTGGCTTAGGAAATAAGCAGAATAAGAGGAATAAGGAGGCAGCTGGCTGTTTCCTTCTGAGCAAATTTATTTACAGTAAGAAAATAAAACAGAAAACAAATGCAGCTCACCTTGCAGAATTGGTAGTACTCAGACATTACACATACCAGATCTTCACATAAATTGGGTTCCAGCCTGCTCCCTGGGGTCTATCTAATCCTTCTAGGCCCTGAGGTCTTATACTCTGGTGAGGGGCTGCTTCCTGCACCCAGAATTCCTTGTGGTCTGGATCTTAAGGAGGACCTAGCAAGTCAGTTGTGCCCGGTCCCATAATGTAGTTTGAGGGAGTTTCCTATCGACTCCCTCACATAACTTCCCTCTCAGCTCAGCCTAAGGGACACCTCTCTAGACAGAAAATCTACATTGGTATTTTCCCTGCCTGCTGTATGTCATACTTCATAGTTGAAGGGCCATAGGGCCAGGAAATATCTCATCACTCTCGCATTAGACTTCTTATTTCTATTTATCCATAAGAGCGGTTGGTGGTCTGATATAATCATGAACTGCTATCCTAGCAGGTAGTAGCGCAAGGCCTCTAGGGCCCACTTTGGACTGTGGAGCAATTGTAAGCTTGGGTTTGGGTAAGCCTGAGTTTTCTCTAGGCATATGTGGGCTGCCTTCCCAACTTTTTTTAGGCAATCCTGCACTCAGAGAACGTAGTTCATGAGATTCTGCCTGGGGTTCCCTTCAACTTCCCAAGTTTCCCAAGCTATGTCCAAGATTCTTCTCGGCCTTCTCCCATACAGTAATTCAAAAGGGGAAAAACCATTCAAGCTCTGGGGCACTTCACGATTGCGAACAGCAAGTAGAGCAGCACCGAGTACCAGTTTTTGTTGTCTTCATCCACAAATTTCCTCAACATATGCTTGAATGTCTGGTTGAAGCGCACAACGAAGCCATCGGACTGCTGGTGATACACCGAGGAGTGCAGAGATTTTACCTTAAGTAAGGTGCAGAATTCTTTCATTATCTTGGACACGAACGAGGTCTTCTGAACCGTCAGGATCTCCTTGGGCAGCCCAATTTGTGAGAAATCTCCATTAGGGCAGTCACCATCATTGGGGACTTCATGTTACGTAGCAGTACTGCCTCTGGATATCTTGAGGCATAGTCCAAAATGTCGAAGGTGTACTTAAGAACCTAAGAACATGCCATGCTGGGTCAGACCAAGGGTCCATCAAGCCCAGCATCCTGTTTCCAACAGTGGCCAATCCAGGCCATAAGAACCTGGCAAGTACCCAAAAACTAAGTCTATTCCATGTTACTGTTGCTAGTAATAGCAGTGGCTATTTTCTAAGTCAACTTAATTAATAGCAGGTAATGGATTTCTCCTCCAAGAACTTGTCAAATCCTTTTTTAAACACAGCTATAATAACTGCACTAACCACTAGAGATGTGCATTCGTTTTTGCAGAATTGGAAAATTTCAACGAAATTGTCCAATTCGGCATGATTCAGGGAGCCCGAAAAAAATCAGGATTTTCCTGTTTTTTCACAAAAATTCGTTTTTCCGATTAGTGCGCACTAACGAGAGTCAGTGCGCGCTAACTCCCCGTTAGTGCGCGCTATCTCCGTTAGTACGCACTAACAAAAACTAACAAAAAGTAACAAAATCTAACGGTTTTTGTTAGTGCACACTAACGGGGAGTTTGAGCACACTAACGGGGAGTTAGCACGCACTAACTAAAAATCGATTTTTCGTGAAAAAAAAAGACCCGAACCAAAAAAAAATGATATTTTCCATGGCAGCCAAAAAACGAAGAACGACATGAACACAAAAAATGATGCACATCTCTACTAACTACATCCTCTGGCAACAAATTTCAGAGTTTAATTGTGCATTGAGTGAAAAAGAACTTTCTCCGATTAGTTTTAAATGTGCCACATGCTAACTTCATGGAGTGCCCCCTAGTCTTTCTATTATCTGAAAGAGTAAATAACCGATTCACATCTACCCGTTCTAGACCTCTCATGATTTTAAACACCTCTATCATATCCCTCCTCAACTGTTTCTTCTCCAAGTTGAAAAGTCCTAACCTCTTTAGTCTTTCCTCATAGGGGAGCTGTTCCATTCCCCTTATCATTTTGGTAGCCCTTCTCTGTACCTTCTCCATTGCAATTATATCTTTTTTTGAGATGCGGCGACCAGAAATGTACACAGTATTCAAGGTGTGGTCTCACCATGGAGCGATACAGAGGCATTATGACATTTTCCATTTTATTCACCATTCCCTTTCTAATAATTCCCAACATTCTGTTTGCTTTTTTAACTGCAGCAGCACACTGAACCGACGATTTCAATGTGTTATCCACTATGATGCCTAGATCTCTTTCTTGGGTGGTAGCACCTAATATGGAACCTAACATTGTGTAACTATAGCATGGGTTATTTTTCCCTATATGCATCACCGATCCACATTAAAATTTTATTTGCCATATCGATGCCCAATTTTCCAGTCGCACAAGGTCTTCTTGCAATTTATCACAATCTGCTTGTGATTTAACTACTCTGAATAATTTTGTATCATCTGCAAATTTGATTACCTCATTCGTCATATTTCTTTCCAGATCATCAATTAGGCACGCCACTGCCCACTCCCTTCCACTGAGAAAATTGTCCATTTAATCCTACTTTCTGTTTCCTGGCTTTTAGCCAGTTTGTAATCCATGAAAGGACATCGCTACCTATCCCATGACTTTTTACATTTCCTAGAAGCCTCTCATGAGGAACTTTGTCAAATTCCTTCTAAAAATCGAACCTTTATCCACATGTTTATTAACTCCTTCAAAAAAGTGAAGCAGATTTGTGAGGCAAGACTTGCCTTGGGTAAAGCCATGCTGACTTTGTTCCATTAAACCATGTCTTTCTATATGTTCTGTGATTTTGATGTTTAGAACACTTTCCACTATTTTTCCTGGCACTGAAATCAGGCTAACAGGTCTGTAGTTTCCTGGATTGCCCCCTGGAGCCCTTTTTAAATATTGGGGTTACATTAGCTATCCTCCAGTCTTCAGGTACAATGGATGATTTTAATGATAGGTTACACATTTTTACTAATAGGTCTGAAATTTCATTTTTTAGTTTCTTCAGAACTCTAGGGTGTATACCATCCAGTCCAGGTGATTTACTACTCTTCAGTTTGTCAATCAGTCCTACTACATCTTCTAGGTTCACCATGATTTGGTTCAGTCCATCTGAATCATTACCCAAGAAAACTTTCTCCAGTATGGGTGCCTCCCCAACATCCTCTTCAGTAAACACCGAAGCAAAGAAATCATTTAATCTTTCCATGATGGCCTTATCTTCTCTAAGTGCCCTTTTAACCCCTCGATCATCTAATGGTCCAACTGACTCCTTCACAGGCTTTCTGCTTCAGATATATTTTAAAAAGTTTTTACTGTGAGTTTTTGCCTCTACGGCCAACTTTTTTTCAAATTCTCTCTTAGCCTTTCTTATCAATGTCTTATTTCCTCGAGTAGATTTCCTGGAGTAGATTTCTCTACTGGCCCCACCAGGTCCATGCCCACTCTTTCGAAAAGGGTCTCAATTATGGGCATTGCTATGAGAGGTGCCGCCTGTACACCGGCAGGCATTGTGAGCTGGCAGGTAGGGCAGGACTGGCAATACAACAGGAACTGTTTATGTATGCCCAGCCAATAGAGCTGTACCAATATTTTCTCTTGGGTCTTTTCCTCCCCCGGTGATCCCCTAGAAAGTGACTGTGTGCTAGTTGCATGACTATAACCTGCTCTCCAGGTACTCACTTTCCATCCACCCTCTTCAGATCAGTGTTTTCACACTCCCAAAGTCCACCAGTTTCTATGTTGGAATGCCATCCCAGCTCAACCACAATCACAAAAGTAGAGACTTTCTGGCTAGGAACATCTATGAAATTACAAATTACATTAAAATAATTACTAATAAATAATCAATGAATAAAAACAGAGTGATCAATAAAACAAAAATTTCCTTTTATATTAAGGAATTTCACTAATTGCAAGAGTGATGGTGTTATTTACACTGTCAGATGCCCATGTGACAAATGGTACATTGGGAAAACAATACACCCATTAAATAAAAGAATTATTGAACACAGAAGTTCAATAAAGAGAAGAGTAGAAGGGAAACCCTTAGTCGAACATTCGATACAAGCCAATCACAATTTTGATCACTATCATTTTTGTGTGTTGTATAAACCTAAATTGTCATGGAGAGGAGGAGATCTAGATAAGTTACTTCTAAAAACAGAGCAGAAATTCATTTTTCAATTTAAAACAATGTTCCCAGCTGGTTTGAATCAGGATATAGATTTTACTGTATTTTTATAATTCCACATTTGTTTTAAACATTTTTTAGTTATTTAAAAATCTTTTTATTGATCCCATTTTTAAATTTATGGTATTTTTAATTTCAATATCTTTTATTTTATTGATCACTCTATTTTTATTCATTGACTGTTTATTAGTTGTTATTTTAAATTTTTAATAGTAATGTTTTTTTTATTTCAATACTTTTTGTTTTTATTGATCACTCTGTTTTTATTCATTGATTATTTATTAGTTGTTATTTTTAATGTTTAATAGTTATCCTTTGGCATTCAAAATTTTTTTTTTACTTTTTAACTTAATAGCACCAATATTATTTTCCAAACAATTTTTGTTTTATTGGTCACATTGTTTTTATATTTATTATTGACTACTTTTAGAATATATTTTTTACTTAACGTTTAATTAATTTTAAAGATTTTATTTTGCCTCAATTTATTTTATTTACCCCTTTAAAGATACAATATTGTTTTATTTGCAGTCTCTTTACCTTTTGAAGGATGTGGCACAGTGTGCGGCAGATTTTCAAAGGGGTACGCATGTAAGATACGCACATACCCCCCGAAAACCTGCCCCAACCTCCCCAGCGCATGCCGAGCCTATGTTGAATAGGCTCGGTGGCGCGCGCAAGCCCCGGGATGTGTGTAAGCCCCGGGGCTTTCCTAGGGGGGCGTGTCGGGGGCATGTTGCAGTGCCACGTCATTCGGCAGCGAGGCCGTGGGCATGGTTCCAGCCTGGGGGCATTTCGGGGGCATGGCCGAGGCCTCCGACACGCTTCTGGGCCAGGGAATCGCACGCTGGCCAGCTGGCAGGCGCACGTGAGTTACACCACTTCTCTAACAAAGGTAGGGGGGGTTTAGATAGGGCTGGGGGTGGGTTAGGTAAGGGAAGGGAGGGGAAGGTGCAGGGGAGCGTGTGGAACGGAGGCAGGTTGTGCGGCTCAGCGCGTGTAGGCTGCCGATTTTGGGCAGCCTTGCCCACGCCGACCCAGGATTTTAAAGGATATGTGCGGCGTACTTTTATAAAATCTACCCCTGTGTGTATTATCCCAGTAAACAATTTTTTAATATGCCCCCCAGAAAATGACTGACACGCGTGATTTCACAAATAAGGATTCTTCTACATATACATACTGACTACAGAAGGATATGCCTTGATTTGAATTTGCATCTTAACAAATTTTACGGGATTCTAACTATGACCATAAATGTCTAATCATACTTGCTCTATTTTTAAATGAACACTTAAAGTTGATTAATGGCGCGATTTAATAAATAGATTTTTGATGTGACTCAGAAGGCTTTAGAAACTAGCCGGGGGCGATTAATCTTTCCAGATCCAATCACTTATTGTTCCTCTGTTTCATGAAAAATCAGATTTGGTGAACAGTAGAATTCAATTTACAAAAAGTGTTGATGTACTTATTTATAAAAAATGATTGGTGATGGGACAACTCTCTTTCTCTTTGCTTTGTGCACAAAAGTGATGTGTGGTTATGCATCCGAGTTTTAAAGTAGAGATGTACGATGCATATCACTGCTACCTAAGAAATTAATGGCGATAGCAACAAGCCCTGTTTTGATCTTTCTTTACTTGATGCACAGAGGAGTCTTTATAGTTTATATATAAATTTCTGTCACTTGTGCGCTGTAAAATACTACCAAAAGATATATATTTTTTTTAACAAAAAGCCCCGTAGGAATATAATGGACAGATCCCCAGGCGGAAATTAAGTCTGTCTGCTACCATCACGGTTCTAGCTGGGAAGACTGTGGTACCTCGCTGGCTCCAAGAGAAGGTCTTGCTCTGGGTGCACGACTCTAAGTTAACTGGTCATCTGGGACGAGCCCAAACTCTGTCACTCCTCCAACGCTACCTCTGGTGGCCCACCATGTCCTCCGATACCCATGCCTACGTGGACTCTTGTCAACATGCACCCAACAGAAGCCAACAGTAGGTTGACCTTGGGGACTACTCCAAGCTCTGCCAGCACCCGAAGAGCCTTGGACCCACTTGTCCACAGACTTTGTGGTGGACCTTGCAGCATCAAAGGGGAATATAGTCATATGGGTCATCGTGGACCGATTCTTCAAGATGGCCCATTTTGTTCCTTTGCCTACCTTACCTGGAGCTAGCACGCCTCTTCTTCTTACACGTTTTTCGTCTGCACGACCTGCCCATGGACATCGCCTCTGATAGAGGTCTTCAGTTCGTCACCTGCTACTGGTGCTCTCTATGTAAGAAATTTGAGATCACCATCAGCTTGACTACCACATACCATCCTCAAGCCAATGGCCAAGCTGAGTGGATGAACCACTCCCTCCGCGCCTATTCTAATGACCAACAGGACAACTGGGTGTAATTGCTTCCCTGGGCGGAATTCACCCATAACACCCACATTGCAGCAGCAACTGGAGTCTCTCCTTTTTCACTCGTGTATGGCAGACAACCCCGACTACCTCTGCCGATTTCTCTCTCGGTACTCTCACCTGCAGCCCAGGCCATGGCAGACGCTCTCCAAGCACTTTGGACTTGGACCAACCTCCATCTGCACCAGGCCGTGGCATGAGCCAAGAAGTCTACGAACGCTCGGCGCCGACCAGCTCCAGAGTTCCTGTCAGACCAAAAGGTTTGGCTAAATACCCACTACATCTGGCTTAAACTTCCTTCACAGAGATTTGTGCCCAGATTCATCGGACCATTTCCGGTCACCCAACAAGGTGACTGGAAATGGTCCGATGGTCCGTATTTCCAAGGTCAGCAGCTCTGTCTGCTGCTGACCTTGGAAATACACAATGCATTCCACGTCTCCTGCTTAAACCACTGGAACTTTCCTGGCCATCATTTTATTTATTATTTTTATATACCGACATTCGATCAGAGATATCACATCGGTTTACATTCAGGTACTGTAGGTATTTTCCTATCCCCAGAGGGCTTACAATCTAAGGGCTAGATTTATCAAAATGCGGTAAGTACCGCATGCGATAGCTAAAGGGGTGTGGTTTATGTAGAATTTATCGCATTTTGCGATAATTACCTATGTGAAGAGATAAGTTAGTGCACATTGTGATACCACTTCATATTCTGTGTTACATGCCAAACCTGATGTATTTCCTGCATTCAACCACTGGGGGACCCATTTTTCAATGATGAGAGAGAGAGAGAGAGAGAGAGAGAGAGAGAGAGAGAGAGAGAGAGAGAGAGAGAGAGAGAGAGAGACTGGCCATAATAGCATGTCCCATGCATAGGTATTTGTATCCCTAGGATAGGCCCACCTAGTAACTCGAGGTGGGGAGTAGGTCCCTTTCCGCATAGTTTTGGCCGCTAACGCATTTCAAAGAGGTGTAGCTAAAATCCTGCGTTATGGCTGTGCAATACTCTTCGCACAGAGGCTAGCCCACTCTCCTCCCATTTTTGGAATTTGCATTGCACCATACGATATGGTGCGATCGCATGCGGTAAACACGTTTTCGCATGCGTTAAAGGCCTATTGCATGCGAAAACGGGGCTTTTTGCATGCGATAAGCCCTTAACGCATGCGAAAACACCTTACCGCATTTTGAAAAATGAGGCCCTAAGTCTGTACCTGAGGCGATGGAGGGTAAAGTGACTTGCCCAAGGTCACTAATGGCCATATTTAGTTGGTTACTTAGAGGGAGAGGGAGGTTAGTTCAAGTGTTGGTTTCAATATACAGTGGATTTTTATACAGTGGTTATATAACAAAGGGACTATATACAAAGGTTATTTATAAAGGTTTGTACACCAGGGTTGTATGTCGAGGATTATATACAAGGGCTCTGTATATATGCACCAGGGTTGTGTGCTGAGGAATATATAAAGGGTTTTTTTAATTTATTTATTTATTTATTTATTTATGCATTTGCCAAGGATTATATAAAGGGTTATATTTATTTCTTATTTATTTAATTATACATTTCTATATACCGACATTAGATCAGAGATGTCACATCGATTTATATCATGCAAGACCCCTGAACCTTCCTAGGTTGCTTCTGAGACCGACACTGTCTATCGAGTCCATGATGTATTGGATGTCCACAGAAGAGGCCACTGTTGGGAATATCTTCTCTCCTGGGAGGGCTATGGCCCCAAGGAGAACTCATGGGAGCCAGCAAGAAATATCCTTGATAAGGGACTCCTCCTCCGGTTTCATTGTGCCCATTTGGGCAAACCCAGGCCTCCAAAAGGGGGGCATAAAGGGGGGGGGGTATTGTTGCGTGTCCCGGTTGTGGCAGGCCCACAACCGGGCATACTCACCTCCGGCACCCGGCTCCCAGCCCTGGCCCATCCTCTCTGGTGGCGGTGGCCAGCCGCCTGCGCTCTCACATCCCTGCTGCCTCCTCGGACTCTCCCTGTTCCTCTTCGGGCCCCTCTGGCTCTCCCTTTTCCTCTATGGACTCCTCTAATTCCCGGCAGGTCTCCCCATGTGTGCCGCGGAGAGAAGCCGCTGTCCAGCGGCCTGCTTCTTCCTAGGCACGCATGCGCGCCTCTTCTACTTTTAAAGAGGCCGTGGTGAGAATCTTACCTGCTACTTAAGGCAGGGCCCACCATTTGTTCCTTGCCTTGGCAACAGGTCTCCACACTAGTCTCCATGCTAGTCGTGTGCTTCATTGCTCGTCCTTGTTCCTGACTTCGTTCCTGGTTCTTACCTAGCCTTGCCTCGGACTGATTACTGGCTTTGACCCTTGCTTCGTTGGACCACGTTCAGGATTGATTACTGGCTTTGATCCTTGCTTCATTGGAACTATGCTCAGGACTGATTACTGACTTTGATCCTTGCTTCATTGGAACTACACTCAGGACTGATTACTGGCTTTGATCCATGCTTCATTGGAACTATGCTCAGGACTGATTATTGGCTGTGACCCTCGCTTCGTTGGACTACGCTCAGGACTGATTACCGGCCTTGACTCTTGCTCCACTGCACCTTGCCTAGCTCTGCCGCCTGCCCCGACTCCAGCCTGTTCCCGACCTCGCCTCTGGTATCTCCTTGGACTTGGCCTTGTCAGGCTTCGGCCTTCTGCTGCCCGGGCGTCACCTACTCTTGCTTCCGGCCCGTCCTTGGTGCCCGGGCCTCTGGATCCCTGCCTCGGCTGGACCTGCCTCGGTCCCTCCAATTCCTCTGCTGGTCCCTGGTTACTTGCTACAACATCCACTGGGAATTGTCTGATGGAGGCCCACCTAAGACCAGCTGGTCCCGGTACCCAAGGGCTCAACCTGCTGGGAACGAGGGCTGGTATTTGCGAAGCTCCAGTCAGCCTCCGTCTCCTGGTCTGCTCCACCTCCCGACGGTGGGGACCCATAGGGCTTGCCCTACGGGTAGCGTCAACCCCACCTCGAGCCAAGGGTCCACCACCAGTGCAAAAAAATTAATGGAAGTTCCACAAACTTTCCTGAAATTCTTCATAAATTTGAAATGCATTAAATGGACATGATTAATATTAAACAGCTGGAATAGCTGATGACAAAATCAAACAGTTCAAGAATAAGGAGGGAATTATCATTAAAGACTGGGGCGCTTCGTACTAATTTAGAGTCTATAGAAAATGTTTCAATACATAATTTGCGATTTTTGCGTTTTCCTAAAATTCTATCTGTATTGGCACTAGAAATGTTTAAATGATATGCTATTTCTGTTTTAAAAATTCCAGAGTGTAAAAGAAGAGCAGGTGAGGAACAGAACCAGTCCGCCCAGAAATTTCTGTACAGTCTGGATCTTACAGAGTGCCTGGAGGGACCTGAGACAGAACAAGCAGTTTCAGCTACTATGATAGCTACTTTGTATACTAGAACCTGCAAGGGATTGGATATTGAAATTGTTCTTTAAGGTTAAAGATGTATTGTTCATGAACTGTCATGTTTGGATCGTTCCTGATATTTTTGAGGGAACTCAGAAATGAAGGAAGCAATTTCTTTTGTTAAAGCCGAAAGTTTTGCAGCTAGGGGCCTTTTCATTTTGTGATACCCATGTAAGTGTTTAATTAAGTTTAAAGGAGTTAGGTATATATTTTTTAGTTCCTTCCCAATTAGCTGACTTTCTCAGCAATAAGACCTGAGCAGTTATCGTAGTGATGACAGATATTAGGTCTATGCACCACAATTAGCATTTTTGCTGTCATTTCTTTTTTGCTTCTTCTTTCTTGATTCAGTTTTTCCTATAATTTGTCCTACCAATTAGTTATGGACTTGTAGAAAGCTTGGAAATTTTTCTTTTGTGTACCTTTTTCTTTTTTTTTTTCTGGTTTATCCCATGGCTTATTTTTTTTCTGAACAAGTATGTTACTTGTCAAATATATTATAAATTGCATAAGTTAAAAAGAAAATCAGGTAGATAGTAAAGTTGCCCAAATAAGAACTGGAATAATGAAATAAGAAATAAAAATCAATAAGGTATCAAGATCATTGAAGAATGAGTGAATGAGACCAAAAAAATCAATGGTAATGAGTTATTAATTTAGATTCAAGAGATACAAGAGAATAGTGGAACTCAAATGATGAAATAGGAAAGAGGTGCTAGGGAAAAGACCAAAATGAAGTAGAGAAGAGGTTGACCCCACTTTATTCACCAGAGGAGCAGGGTGTGTTGGGAAGGAGATAAGTATAAACTGAAGTGGAGCACGAAGAAGTGGAATTTTGAGACCCAGAAGAGGGTTGTGCGGCCCGACGCTGTCGCAGGGAACCAGAAAGCGTGCGTCCAGCGTCGCCCTGTCCGGGGGGGGGGGGGGGACGGACACGACGCGTTTAGCCCGGAGAGGAACCGGGCCTCCCCCAGAGGCGTCTTCCCAGCGCTGCCGTGATACTGACGGCAGTTCTGCCGTTGCGGCGCAGGTGAGCGGGGCCCAGCCGCAGGTGGCCGTGGCTGGAAATGCTAACAGGCTAGTGTGGGGGGTGACTGGTGACAGAGGGACTGGTGTGGGGGACTGGTAAGAGAGTGAGAGAATGGAGTAGGGGTGACTAAAATAACTTACTCAATTTAACAAAAGACTGAAGGGAGGCAGGTAGTGCTTCACTGCTTATTACAGGTACCAATGTACATGATTATAGTGTGCACTAACCATTAAATTAGGGTGAACACAAAAAAATCCCCAATGAACCTTTTTAAAAATGAAATTGAGCAAAAAATGATGTAAAATGAAAATGATATGAACTCTTCCCCCCCCCCCCCACACACACACACTGCACACCTCTAATTTATACACTTAAATTATGAGCCTAAATTTAGGGGCTCTGCTATCCTTGTATATCTGTCTCATGGAGTCTAAACCTGTACTATAAAAGTGAATATATTCTCTTCTTTTCATTATTTGAATCACTTCCTTCCACATCTCCAGGAAACCCTTTAGCTGTGTTTGCACATTTTCTTATATCCATTTTCAAATTACACAGCTGGGAGGTGGAGGGATCACTAGCAAAACTGTAGGTTGTCCTAAAATGAACATCATTTCCTAGCCTAGCCAGTGTGAGCAGGGGCAACCACCAGTGCTCTCCCTCTTGTAATGGTGGGGGTTTTTGTATTTAAACTGTTATTGTGTTGGCCCATAGGACCAATCCCTTAAACTAGTTTAGGAATGCAGTTTGAGTTCCAGAGAGCTGTTGGCCTCAGGCTTCATCTCTGCTTTGATTCTGGTTCAGTTCCAGTCTCACTGAAACTGCGCTTTAACAGAAGAATATAAGATTTGCCATACTGGCCGCGGGAAAGGCCCCTGCTTCATGGCCTCCGGGCCGAAGGTAAGAGCCTGCTCATGGCCCTGCCATGAGCAGGATCGCAACACTTATCCCAGAGGTAAGCAGTGGATTTCTGCAACTCCACCTTAATAATGATTTATGGACTTTTCCTCCAGGAATTTTCCAAACCTTTTTTAAATGCAGCTACACCAACAGCTTTCATCACATCCTCTGACAACGAATTCCAGAGCTTAATTATTCGTTGAGTAAAAAAAACCCAGTAACTCTTTTCTTGGAAGTGGCATGTTCTCCGAGGGCACACAAAAATATGCACAGTTGTCTGGGACTCTCCTCACTATGTCTCTCCCCTCTGGTAACTCCCAAGTTGTGAGTCCTTTCTGCTTGGGAGGGCAGAAGCAGATGCTTATGGCCAGACGGTAACTTTTTAAACCATGTGTGTCTGTAAACCAGTTGAAATGCTGAAATGAGGCTGACTGGGGACAGATGAATCACGATATAGAACTGGGAGTTCAAATGATAGTAGTTTACTGGTTTTCTTAAAAACTGAATCAATGTCCAACTTGCAAATAAACTGATATTACAGCTGGACGTTTCTCCTCTCTGTGTATGTGCTAATGACTCAGGTTCCTGGGGTGATTCCTAACACTCCTGAAGTAAGTGTGTATGAGGCCTGGGCTTTGTGGGAAATCCCACTGAACTGGGGGATCCCCTTAAAACATGAAACAGTCCTACCTGAGTTCCAAGTTATTCTCTTCTACCCAGCTGAGCCTGTGTCCCAGTGGGGAGATCCAGTGGTGGTTCTCCAGTACTGATCCCTTCCTTCCTCCTCCTCCTCCACACTCCATTCCTTGTGACCCTCCAGGGAAAGGTCTGTTGTTGCCAAAGATCAGGCACTCTGCCCCATCTCCAAATGAGAGGAGGGGTGACAAAAAACTCCTGTCAACAAAAAAAAAAAAAAAGAGAAAAAATGACTTTACTCAACTGTCTTGAAAAAACCCCCCAAACAAACAAACCTTCTGGCAGTGCTACTGTGGCTGCAGTTCCCTTTCTGACCTAGAAGGGAGCTGACAGGTCTTCAGTGTCCTGGATTCTGGATCCAGAGGATAACCATCTCCAACAGGAACCAGGATGCACTCCAGCAAAACAACTCTAAAAAGTAGTACAAATTCTTAATAACATTTTTTCCTCTCACTAAAGGCAGGTCCAAACTGGCAGGGAATGAACAGAAAGGAAAAAATGTACATAATGAGGGAGTAGGCCTCATTATAAATAAAACTCCAGGAGACCTCCTCTCTTTACAAAATCTAAACTCAAATGCAACACCTTCACCTATCCTAGTCCCTACTTAGACACAAGGCTCACCCACTCAGACAGCATTTATTTATTTATTTAACATTTTTTATATACCGAGGTTCTGGTAACACTGTTACTAATCACTTTGGTTTACATATAACTTTGGGGTGACATAACATGTGTGTCTTACAGAGAACAAGGCTATGAAACTTGGAAATATTAATTTACAAAAACAAATTATGAGAAACAACAAATTATGAGAAACAAGGATATGAACTGTTTTCTAGCTGGCTGGTGGGATGCTAGGGCCGTCTAGTGGTCTGACCAAGGGTCCGCCACAAATATTTTCTCTTATTAGTTTTAAAGTACAGCTTAGTAACTTCATTGTGTGTCCCCTTGTCTTTGTACTTTATGAAAGAGTAAACAACTGATTCATGATTCTTTGTCCCACTCCATTCAGTATTTTATAGACCTCTATCATATCTCCCCTCCGCTATCCCTTCTCCAAGTTGAAGAGTCCTAATCTCTTTAGCCTTTCCTCATAGGGGAAATCGTTCAATCCCCTTTATCATGTTGGTCTCCCTCCTCTGTATTTTTTCTAATTCTGCTATATCTTTTTTGAGATGTGACCAGAACTGCACACAGTAAAGATGAGGTCGCACCATGGAGTGATACAGAAACATTATGATATTCTCCATTCCTTTTCTAATAATTCCCAGCATTCTATTTCCTTTCTTGGCTGCTGCTGCAATGATGACACCTAGATCCTTTTCCTGAATGGTGACTCCTAATGTGGAAACAAAAGAAAATGGAGATATAAACTACGAAAATCACAGACAACAAAAAGAGTGGTATCCAGAAATTGCAAAGCGAATCCAGTATTAGATGTAAATAAATAACTATGAAGATTAAAACACAAAAAAACTGAAATAAAACTAAACACGTATAAAGTCTAATTAATAAATTTAATATTCCAAAGAGCAATCTAAGATACCATACAATAATCCAAACACCTGACATGGCCATGTTTTGACAAAACAAGTCTGCATCAGGGGGGACCTGTCTGTTTTTTTCTTATACCTATGAACATATATAAAAAAAACTTTATTTACTATATAATACAAACTTACAGGGTCATTATTTATTGTGTGATGGGCCTTTATCGCATGCATTAGGGCATTATTATACGCGAAAATGCCCTACCACACACTATACCAGCTGCATTGCAGTGGTAAAATGCTAATTAGAGGAAGGGGAGGGATGTGGGCGGAGTTTGGACTGTGTTAGGATTCAGTAGCACTGTGGGCGATAATTTGTTTTACACATTATCGCCAGCAGCACCGTGGGAAACAACACCACCTTTTCCCGTTGCGCTATGGGGACGATAGTGTGTGACACTGTTTGGACACAAATATATTAAGGAGTATAAGATAAAACTTGGATATAATTCTCCTGTTAAATTTTAATATGGAGCTTTTTTTTATGACTAATGATTTTGCCCTTTAAACCAGTTCACAAGGCGTTACGCCTGAGAATTTGCATTTGAAGTCTTTTTCCTCCATATTAAATATATTTTTGATACAAAAAATATTTTTGTTCATATTGGGCATCTTTTCTTAAATCCCGTGCACTTCAAAATTAATATAGAAAAAAATATATAAAAAAAAACTTTGAGTACTGGGTATTTTTTTCTTGTTTTCATCATTATACCCGGTGATCTCCCTATTCTGTTGTACACCTGAAATTTCTATCCATAAAGACTGAACATTTCATTTTGTTTCCTGCAGAAGATTTATCCTGTTTGACTAAATGCCATCTTTAATACATAGTGCCATCCCTCTACCAATTTGATCCATCCAATCATTTCAATATAATATGTATCCTGGTATAGCACTGTCACATTGGTTAACCTCCTTCTGCCAGGTCTTTGAGATGCCAAATATATCTACTAGGGATGTGCATTCATTTGCAACGAAATAGGAAATAAAGATGATATTTCCTATTTTGTTGCATTTCAGGGGGCTGACGAAATGATAGGAAAACCTAAAAAATTTCGTGTGGTTTTCTTATCATTTTTTTTGGGGGGGGGAGAAAGGGCACATAAAAAAACCCAAACCAAAACCCAAACCCACCCCAACTCTTCAAATTTAATTAATTGCAACCCCCCACCCTCCCGACCCCCCCAAGACTTGCCTGATACCCCCCCCCCAAGACTTGCTGAAAGTCCCTGGTGGTCCAGCAGGGTCCCAGGAGCGATCTCCTCCTCTCGGGCCGTCAGCTGCCACTAATCAAAATGGCGCTGGTGACTCTTTGCCCTTACTATGTGACATGGGCAGATATGGAGGAGTAGACAATGATGGAAGAAGGCTGCTATGGTTACTGCTTGGACGTGAGTGGAAGGCCCGGCGACCGCTGCTGCGGGACGCCGAGGCCTAGCTGTACTCGCTGCTGTAACTGGGGAGGACGGCCTGGGACCTGTGGAGGACTTAGTGAGGTGAGCAGGCCCAGGCGCAGGCCGAACGTGGACGGGATGCGCAACACAGAGGCTATAAGCATTGTATGTTAAACTATCTATACTCTGTGTTTGATTTGCTAAGTCTCACTTACCAGATTTTTATAACTGTTATGTATCTGTACTTAATGCGTGATACCTTATTTATTAGATGTTTATGTATCTATGATTTAATATGCCTTATTTATTTGACCTTAATGTATTAAGTGCTCTATACATCCTTCTATGTGCTCCATGTATTCTGTTATTTTAGCTGGTTGTAACACATGCACTTTGTTGCTGAAGAGGTGTGATATGATTGCTAGTCTCCACATTTATACATTACAGTCCATTATAAACAAAGTAGAAATTTGGCATCATTTGGATGGCCTTGAAGATTCAAAAGGTTTTCTACAGGAACCTGCTGACCAGGACTTTAAGAAAATGAGTCTGCCTGCAATCCTCTATTTGGACCTTTTATGGTAAGGTGGACAAAAAACTGAAATAAACAATAAACAAAGGATTCCAATACACTTTCTGCATGCCACAGGCACATGCGTGAAAATCCTTTAACGAATACCATGTTTTATGTTAGTACCTGTTTCATATGTTTTCTGGGTGCCTTGTCCTTACAACATGCCAAACATGTATCCTGTTCTCACCCTCTTCTCACCCATTGGACCAAATGAACCCTCTTCTCACCCATTGGACCAAATACCGACCAAACTCCTCCTCACCATTCCCAACACCATTGCCAAACCTCTGGCAGACATCATAAATTGCTCCCTCAATCAAGGATCTGTCCCTGACTCTTTAAAAATTGCTTCGCTGAAACCCTTACTAAAAAAAACCCAATCTGGACCCAGCCAACCCTGTAAATTTCCGCCCCATTGCTAACCTACCTTTTATAGCTAAACTAATGGAAAAGCTTGTCAACTTCCGACTCACCGACTACTTGGACTCTCGCAATATTCTATACCCTTCTCAATTTGGATTCAGGAAACGCCTAAACACAGAATCTCTCCTTCTTTCTTTAACAGACACCATCCTGATGGGCCTTGACAAGGGACAATCATACCTTCTAGCCCTACTCGATATTTCTGCGGCGTTCGACACGGTAAATCATGACATCCTCATCAACCGTCTAATGGAAATAGGCATCTCTGGCTCTGCACTGCTTTGGTTTAAATCCTTTCTGAACAACAGGCACTACAAAGTTAAAATAAACGACAAAGAATCCCACCCCATTCCGTCAAAACGAGGAGTACCACAAGGTTCTTCACTTTCCCCTACCCTGTTCAATATATATCTACTCCCTTTATGCCAGCTACTCAATAGCCTCAACCTCACCCATTTTATATACGCAGACGATGTGCAAATCATAATCCCCATCTCGGACCCCATCTCCTCTACTCTAAATTTCTGGAACAACTGCCTACATGCCATCAACCTGCTTCTCTCGAGTCTCAACCTGGTCCTAAATACGTCCAAAACGGAACTCCTGGTTATCTCCCCTAGCGATAACTACCCCTTCGCTAATAATGCAATAATCCCACTAGCAAGCCATGTCAGAGACCTTGGGGCCACCCTTGACTCTAGAATGAATTTCAAAAAATTCATTAACGCTACAACCAAAGAATGCTTCTTCAAGCTACAGGTCCTGAAGCAACTAAGACCGCTCTTACACTTCCAGGATTTCCGTTCTGTGCTTCAAGCAATACTGTTTTCAAAGATCGACTATTGTAATGCTCTACTACTCGGTCTCCCCGCTTCTTCGACCAAACTTCTACAGATGCTGCAAAACGCAGCGGCCAGGATCCTTACAAACACACGGCGCAAGGACCATATCACTCCAATCCTAAAAATCTTACACTGGCTTCCCATTCAATATAGAATACTTTTCAAAGCTCTCACTATCATCCACAAATCTGTCTACCAACAATCCACTCTCCAACTCACCTTCCCTCTTGAACTACATACTTCCGCAAGGCCAATAAGAACTGCCTACAAAAGTTCGCTCAAGGCCCCTCCCAACAAATCATCAGTCCACAACTCTATTCACAAGCGAGCACTTTCGACAGCAGGTCCGCTACATTGGAATTCGCTTCCTCAAGACTTACGCCAGGAACAATGCCATCTAACATTCAGAAAAAAACTTAAAACCTGGCTGTTCGCACAAGCCTACCATTGAAGGAACCCCTTTCGACCAACACTGTCTCTCACCCTTCAACCTCTCCCTTATCCCTCCCCTCTACTCACCTCCCCTCCACTCCTCCCACCGGACATACCATGTTAATAACCGCTGAGGATAAATCTCTGTTTATGTAGTACTAATTTATTGTTTTTTGTTGATTATATTTATAACTCCTTATTATTATAGTTTAATTCTGCCCTATCTTCCATCTTCCATGTTTTACGCTCCCTGTTTTAATGTAACTTTTCATTTCTACCTAGATGTTAATTGGTTTCCCCCTGTTCTATTGTAAACCGGTACGATAAGACCTGGTCTTGAGTATCGGTATAGTAAAAGAAGTTAAATAAATAAATAAATAAATGCCAAAAACAAAATCCATGAATGAATATCCTTCAGCTTGCTATATTTCACATACCACTGGCACTCTCAACTTCTTCTGGGGAATTTGGTCAGTTTGTACATCACTCCTTACTGAGTTGAGGGTTACTTGAGTCTTCAGGATAGTATAGAATGGTATCGCCATCTAGTGGTCACACAAAAAACAAAATATACAATTCTGTATACCAAAACAATGGTTTGCAATGATGATCTTTTGGACATCAAATGTGATCCTTGGAACACCAAACAAGTCAATTTGTAATAATTATTCATGAATTAGCATACATTTGACCTAAGAACCAGGTTTATTTTTAGATTTTGTTAATCCTTAAAATCACACCTGTATTATCATTGTGTAAGTTATTAATGCATCATTTCTCAACTGGTGTGCTGTGGCAAAAGTGCAGATATACCATGAAATGTTCCCCCTGGCCAACCATAGCCATTGGTAGGGAGAAATGTCAGGGCAAGCCAGAGCCACCGCTGCCAGTCACGGCAACGTTTTCGGAACTATCCTCCTCCCATGCCCCTTGGCCTGCAGGATCTCTCCACCTGGCAGGGAGAGTCATTGAGCAGTGCTTACCTGCTGCTGCTGCTTCTTCCTCCTGTGCCATGTGAGGCAGTCGTATGAGACCATGGGGCTCTGTACAGTTCTGACCGGAGAGGGATGTCAGCCCAGGAAGAAGAAACAGCAGCAAGTATATGCTGCTTGTGTGTGCCTGCTGACTGGAGGAGACCATAGAGGTGGGAAGGGTGGCATTAGAAGGAACAAATGATTGCACCAGGGGTGTGGGGAAGGGACAGATAAATGTCTCAGAGGGCCATGTGGGGAGGGAAAGATGATTGCCCACAGCAGGGGCGTTGGGTGACTGCTGACGTTTGCGGTGCACCAGAAAATTTGCTACTGTTGGGTGCCCTAGAACACAGTACACCCTCCAACATTACCATGTGAACACTACTTTATGTGATGCAAAAAGCCTATCAATTTTATGCTCACAGCAACCCAATCCTTAGAGGGAAAATTATCAGAAGCAATCCCTTAAAATAATCGCCTAATCTACTAACATCGGTTACAATAAACCAAAAGCCTAACTGTATTCCTCACAAAACATCAAGCAATAAAATCAAGAGATATAAAACATCATTCATAATATTAAATTAAAACCATGATAATAAAAAGAAGAAGTGTCAACACAGACAATAAACAACCAATAATTTTTAAAAACTTAGCATACATTTGTTTTAATATTTCCAAAACATCAATATTATTTATTGACATTTGATCTGAGATATCACATTGGTTTACATTCAGGTACTGGAGGTATTTCCCTATCCCCAGAGGGCTTACAATCTAAGTTTGTACCTGAGGCAATGGAGGGTAAAGTGACTTGCCAAGGTCACAAGGAGTGACAGTGGGACTCAAACGCTGGTCTCCTGGTTTGTAGCCCACTGCTCTAACCACTAGGCTATTCCTCCTCCCTCAAAGTGCAATATGATGCGCTTGGAGGTGGACCCTTGTCCTGGAGCAGTGGAGAATGGCTCCCTGGTAGGGACCAGGAAGCACCTGCCCCCAGGGGGCAGAGCACAGGAGGCTAGGATGAGCTTCACCCCTGGAAGCCCACAGTCCCCCCGGGTGGAGCCCGTAGGGACCCGGGCCGCTTGTACTTAGGTGGGCCTCGCAGGGTCTCCCGGAGAGGTAGTAGAGAGGCGTGCCCACGAGCAGCAAGGGAGCGCGGTCAGTCACTAGGCTGTAGGAAGGCCAGTACAGCGTAGGGTTCAGAATCCGAGGATCAGTCTGAGGAGTAGTCAACGAAGCAGGGGTCAGGTTCCAGAGGTCAGATGAGGTCACAAGGCAGGCAGAGGTCAGGATCCAGGCAGCGAACAGAATGCTCAAGGAGCAGGCCGAGGTCAGTACCAGAGAGACATTCCAAGGGTACTACCTGGGGAGACAGGACGGACAGACGCTGGAACAGGAGGATGCTGGAACAGAAGGACGCTGGTCAGTAGGATGCTGGAACAAGACTGGAACAAGATTGTGAACGTGGAGGCAAACTAGTACACTTACAGTGCCGACCCGATTGCCAAGGCAAGGAAGTGCAGGCATGGACTTCCTTATATCGTACTTTCAATCAGGGTGCGCCGCGGAACTAGGACCCGACCCTGGCCCTACAAGAGGCTGGGCAGTCCGCGCGCACGCACGTAGGGGCGTAGCCAACGCCACTGAGGACGCTGAACTCTGGCATGAGGCCTGGTGCGCGGTGGAAGGCCCGGCGACTGCCGCCGAGGCCTGGAGGAGCTCGCGGCTGCCGCTGGGGAGGCCAACCCGTGACCTGCAGAGGAGCTAGCAAGGTGAGCAAGCCCGTGCATGGGCTGGGCGCGGATGGGGCGCACAACACAATAAAATATTTCAAAACATCTGATGAATAAAACATCCAAGAATTTAAAAAAATGTCTAATATTTCCTCCCAAAAAGCCCAATAAAATGTTTCAAAACAATAAAAACATCAAATTACACCCAATAATTAAAAAATTTAAGGATTAAAAAATGTCCCGCTCTCCATACCTGGGACCTTTTGATTTCTACGTATCCTGAAATTATCATTCACACACACATACTAACGCAGTCATTCTTTCACACATTCCTTCTCATATACATGCCAATGCTCTCACTCACACTCCCTCTCTTACCCACACAGGCTCTCTCTTCCATGTGCCTCCCTGTGATACACCAGACCCTAGAACACTAATACACCACCTACTGGGCAAACAGAACAAGCCAGACTGCTACAAATCCCTACAGAAAAACTATATGCTAGTTAAAATACTGCACCTCTGTCATACATGCACATTACAAATAGACCCTTACCTAATACAGAATAAGGGACTACAAATTAGAAACAGAAATAAACAAGCAAAACCAGACTCTGTGAACTTTGGAATACTGAAGAAAAGTAAAATACAAATATATAAGAAATGCACATTCTCAAAGATGGCATATTCCAATTGCTGAAATGCAAAATAATTTTTTTTTTACCTTTGTAGTCTGATCCTATTTTTCTAATCAGTTGGTCCCAGTCTCTTTTTTCCCCTAGTCTATCTTTTTCTTTCTGTTTCTTCTCTCTCCTCCTGTCTTCTTTCCTTCTTCCATACATACGCACAGACACACACATACAGGCTCTCTCACACGTGTGCTCTCACACACAAGCTTTCTTTCACACAGGATCTCACTCTTGCATGCTCTCTCTCACATACACACAGGTTCCCACTCTCATATGCTCTCTCTCACATGAAAGCTCGTGCTCTCATATGCTCTCTTTCACATGCAAGCTCCCATTCTCACACACACGCGCAAGCTCTCACTTTTACATGCTCTCATTCACAGGCAGGCTCCCACTCCCCTTCACACATATACAGGCTTTCACACTCACATGCTCTTACATGCAAGTTCCCATTCTCACAAACACACGCATAGGCTCTCACTCTCACATGTTGTCTCACACACAGGTTCTCATTCCAACCTCAAACACACGCAGGCTCTCACTCTTACATGCTCTCTCACACACACAGACTCTCATATGCAGGTTCCTACTCCAATACATACGTACACACATGCTCACTCTCAGAAACAGGCTATCACTTTCTCTCTCTCTCTCACACACACACACACACACACAAACACATAGGCTCTCACTCTCACATGCTGTCTCTCATATGCAGGCTCCCATTCCCATTCCCCCCATAGACACACACATTCTCTTTTGCACAGCTTCATATTGCCACACAAGCTCTCACATGCAGGATCACACTCCCATACATACATACACACACACACACACACACAGAGGTTCTCATTCCCACACACAGGTTCTCACCCTCACACACCCATATACTCCCTCACACCCACAGACAGGCTTTCACTCCCGCTTGCTTTCTCTCTCTCACATACACATACAGGCTCTCACACCCACATGTTCTCTCTTTCTCTTTCTCTCTCACACACACACATACACACTCGGGCAGACTCCCATTCACATACCCCCAAGAGGCCCCCATTTACACACACTCCCAGGCAGGCTCCCATTCACACACACACACACACACACACACACACAAACGCACACAGGTAGGGTACCCTTCACACTACACACACACCCAGACAGATTACCATTCACACACACCCAGACAGATTACCATTCTCTCACACACACATTCAGGCAGGCTACCATTCATACACACACACACACACACACATACACACTCAAACTCAGGCAGGTTCCCTTTCACTCACATACGCAAAGACAAAGCACAGGTAGGCTCTCAATCAGGTCCAGAAGGATGTCAGTGGCCAAGAAGAAGTGCAGGCCTGGGAGGCCTGCCGGTGGCCGAGAAGAGGAAGGAACCCGTTATCCCACTGCTCCTTGCATGCCTGCCCCGTGTTACCCAAAACTCGCAGGGCTAGCACTTCCTCTGTATTGCTCTCACGATCTGGCCACATGTGGTTTGAAGGCTGGCACACAGAGAAGCAGGAGAACAGTTTTCTTCCATTTCTCGGCTGCCGGCAGCTTCTGGACCTGCTACTCTTCTCAGCCACCAGCAGCCTCTCGGACTTGCTACTCTCCTTGGCTGCTGGCAGCCTCCCGTACCTCTTCTTTCTTTGGCCACCAGTGAAACAGGGTCCGCTGGTGGCCTCCCAGGTGTTCTCCGTTGCTGGCAAGATGGGGTCCACCAATGGCCTCCCGGACCTCTTCTTCTTCTTGGCTGCCGCTCTCCTTGATGTGCTCGCAGTTGATGGGTGACCAGCACACCCTGTTTCAAAGTTGGTGGTGACTGTGCACCACTGTGCACTATGGATGCTACATCCAAGGCCCCTAGGGGGGTTGGGGTGCCCCCCCCCCACAATGCCCCCCCCCCAACTGTTTCCCTTCTACTCCCTCCCCCTGCCCCATACCTTTATTTGAAGTTGGTCTCCAGGATCGCAGTAGCCTCCTACCACGATCTGGGACTGGCGCCTCTGCTGACACCTCTGCCCTTGCTAAGCAACTATGATGGGGGGTGGGGGAGGATGGAATCTGGAGCACACAAGATTTAAATTTTTAAGTATAAGGGGAAGTAGGAGCAAGGGCTGGGGTGGGGGACTTCCAACCTCAATATTTGTTTGTTTGGTGGGGTGGCAAGTTCGGCCCCAAAGAGCCTTTGTAACTCAGGTGGGGGACAGGCCACAATGTGATTTTTTTTTTTAAATGGAACCTTACTTAACTGGATATATAATTTTTTGAATATAATCAGTTAAGTCTAAAGTTATACTACTAACCATAGCCGAAAACCTTTATGCATAACTGGCGATATTCAAAAGGATCTTTAAAGGTATCCAGCTAATGTTAGTTGGATAACTTTAATTGGGGATATTAAGTGAGACCTTTTATCCCACTGAATATCCAGGACAAGTTGTCCAGCTAATTTTAGCCGGATAACTGGTCTATGAAACGTCCTACTAAATATGTACCCTTGGGTTTCCAATGTATGCAAATATAAATCAATGTGTGAGCCTTCTTAGAAGGAGCTCTTTTTGCTTGAACTCCCAGTTGAAGGAAGTCAAAATGTCTAGTTCTAGACAAAGAGCATTCAGGTGTCTGGTTCCGAAGCGCTGGAACAGTCTGCCTTTGCATATATGGGTGTTGAAAGATTATCTTACATTTAGACGCGAGTTAAATTCACACAGGAAGGTTTTGATTAAGCCATTTATGCTTTTCTTACTGAGTGCTATGGGCGGACAAATTGTTTGTTTATTATTTATTTTTGGGTTTTTATATACCCATCTTCTTGCATTGGATGCAAATCAAACCGGTTTACAGTGAAACAATTTAACTTGCCTAGGAGCATTACATGGAACAAAGAACATCAAACCAATAAGAGTGCTTATGAGCATTACATAGAAACAAAAGAGGAACACTTAAACATTTAAACCTATAAAAAACCTTTGGTAACTATTCTTATACAAAAAGTGAGAAAAGAGCCATCAATGTTAAAACGAGATCAAGCGGATGATTGTCTCAATTGAGAAGGAATATTGGGAAGGGAGATAGAGGGCGGACACAGGGAATGGAAGAAGGGGTGGAGGGACGGGTAGAAAGAAGGTGTAGGATAGGGGAGGATAAGAGGGTGAATTAATAATAAATAGAACCAATCAAAGATATCATGGGTAGTTCTTGACAGTTATACACAATGTCCCTCTTCCTTCCACTGTCTACTCCTCATTCCTTCCCTCATTCTTTGCTGCCTCATGCCCTGCCTCAGTCTTGATTTGTGTTTGTGGCAACACTCCCCCCTCCAAGAATAAAAGCCCTGAATGTTTCAGTCCATGGAGCCTAGTTTACCTTGTAGCAGTAGCTGTAATAAATCTTCCAGCAGCTGGGTGGCAGCAACAAGGAAACCCTCTGCACTGCCACCAAGGGCGCACTTACATTGGACAAGAGAGGGGATGGGGGAGGGCATAGGGCTGCCAAGAGAAATAATCTACTCTTCTGCGTCCAGTTAGCCGGAAGATTTATTGCAATCACTGTCACAGCTCCGGACTGGCTCTGTGGGCTGGCATTCAGGGCTAATTTCTCTAGGCAATTGGTGGGCCACATAACAGGAATGAACATAATGTTTTGTGAAGATGATTTGAAGATGAAGAGAGGGAGAGCATGTCAAACAGTGAAGAGTGAGTTCCAGAAGGAAGGTGCAGTAAGGGAGGGGAAGAAGTGTGGGATGTGATTGGAGACTTGATAATTATACCTTGACTTTCCATGCAATCTTAGATTATAATCAAAAAATCACCCATTTGAGCGATTATACTTGGATTGTGGGTGAGATTTTCATTTGTAACTTTTTGACTCATCTCTGCTGCATGCTGTTAGGGAAGCATTTCCAGGTTTGCAAGATTGAAGGGTCTCTTTAATATAACCCTTCATTGTTAAGGGTGGTTAATTCGTTTCCCTTTTTATCCCTTTATTGTATATGTTTACCAGAAATACAGAGATGCCAAAGTTGAAATCTTAATTTGCTGGAGGTTTATTTTCTCAGTTGGAGGTGGGGGTGGGAGGGATCGAAACCACCAAGGCGTGGGTGATAAAGGATGAGACAGAATATTTTAGACTCTTCCTCCCATTTAATACTCCCCATTCATCAATCTTTCTCCTTGCATTCTCTGATCCTCCTCCTCTTACCCTTTCTCCAGTCTGTGTTGTCAAGATTTAGGAAATTCTTCACATGATAGAATTGTATATGTGTTGCCATTATATATATTGAGCCTTACATACTAAGCATGTTTCCCCACAGACATAAAGAGGTCAATATTCAAAAGCCATTTAAATGGCAAATTTTGCCATATTCAGCCCCTAAAATCTTGTCGGATAATAATGAGGCATTCTGGGAGAGTTTCAGGAAAGATCGGGGTTGTCTGGCTAACTTTAGCCAATTTTTAATTATAACTGGCTAAAAGTTAGCTGGATAACTTTCGACCTGCTTCAAAGCAGCCTTGTATGGCCGGATAACTTTCTACCTAGCTGAATATCTTCCAAGTACAGGGGTTCTGTACTTGAGATTTATACACGGAAAAAAAAACGATTTGATAACTAATTATTTTAGGTGCAGAAAACGTGGTTCATACACCTAAATATTGCTTTTATGCACCTTTGTGCACAAGCATTTGGGTGCATATTATTGGGTTAGCCTACCTTTTAAACTCCTGATGCATAAGCATACCCGTAGCTTACTGCATCGGCAATTACATCTTTTTTTTTATTGGGTGCGTAAAGAAAACAGGCATTATTATATCGGCCCCTCTGTTATCATAGAAACATAGAAACATAGAAATGACGGCAGAAGAAGACCAACCGGTCCATCCAGTCTGCCCAGCAAGCTTCACACATTTGTTCTCATACTTAACTGTTTCTCTTGGCTCTTAGTAACCTTATGTTCTAATTCCCTTTTCACCCCCACCATTAATGTAGAGAGCAGTGCTGGAGCTGCTTCCAAGTGAAATATTAAGTTTGATTAGTTGGGTAAGCGGCAGCATAGCTCTCTGCCATGAAGCAGAGGGCAATGCTGGAAATGTGTGAAGTATCAGTTTTTCTTTTCCCCTGTCATTGAAGCAAGGAGTCATGCCGGACATGCACCGAAAGTGAAGAATGCCTTGAAAGTCACATTAACTATCATCAAATATTGAAAAGCCTAATAATTGGTAATACCTATAAGCCCATGAACCCATCCCTTTTTTTTTTTCTTTTTTTCTTTTCTTTTTTTAATTGGGAGATGGATGCCCTTCATCCTTCTACTCTGTGAAGGTGGACACCTACCACCGGCCACTGGCATCCCGCTCCGTTAATGCCTCTGTGGCTACTGCCCGCTCCATGCAGTGTTTTACTACCTGCTCTTTATATGCGTCCTCTAGAACTGATGGATCCCATCCCTGGGTTTTTTTATTATTTATTTAATTGGGAGATGACAGCCCTCCATCCTTCCGCTCCGTGAAGGTGGACACCTACCACTGGCCACTGGCATCCCGCTCCGTGAATGCCTCTGTGGCTACTGCCGCTCTGTGCAGTATTTTACTACCTGCTCTTTATATGGACACCTACCACTGGCCACTGGCATCCCGCTCCGTGAATGCCTCTGTGGCTACTGCCGCTCCGTGCAGTATTTTACTACCTGCTCTTTATATGTGTCCTCTAGACCTGATGGATCCCATCCCTGTTTTGTTTTTTGTTTTTGTTTTTTATTTAATTGGGAGATGACAGCCCTACATCCTTCCGCTCCATGAAGGTGGACACCTACCACTGGCCACTGGCATCCCGCTCTGTGAATGCCTCTGTGGCTACTGCCGCTCCGTGCAGTATTTTACTACCTGCTCTTTATATGCGTCCTCTGGACCTGATGGATCCACAATATTTATCCCATGCCCCTTTGAAGTGCTTCACAGTTTTGGACTTCACCACTTCCTCCGGAAGGGCATTCCAGGCATCCACCACTCTCTCCGTGAAGAAATTCTTCCTGACATTGGTTCTTAGTCTTCCTCCTTGGAGCCTCAGCTCGTGACCTCTGGTTCTGCTGATTTTTTTTCTGTTGGAAAAGGTTTGTCATTGTCTTTGGATCGTTAAAGTTTTTCAAGTATCTGAAAGTTTGAATCATATCACCCCTGCTCCTCCTTTCCTCCAGGGTGTACATATTTAGATTCTTCAATCTCTCCTCGTATGTCAACCGATGAAGACCCTCCACCTTCCTGGTCGCCCTTCTCTGTACCGCCTCCAACTTGTCCTTGTCTCTTTGTAGATACGGTCTCCAGAACTGAACACAGTACTCCAGGTGAGGCCTCACCAAGGACCTGTACAAGGGGATTATCACTTCCCTTTTCTTACTCGATATTCCTCTCTCTATGCATCCCAGCATTCTTCTGGCTTTTGCAATCGCCTTGTCGCATTGTTTCGCCGACTTCATATCATTAGACACTATCACCCCAAGGTCTCTCTCCTGCTCCGTGCACATCAGCCTTTCCCCCCCCATCGAATACAGTTCATTCGGATTTCCACTCCCCAAATGCATGACTTTGCACTTCTTGGCATTGAATTTCAGCTGCCATATCTTCGACCACTCTTCCAGCTTCCTTAAATCCCGTCTCATTCTCTCCACTCCTTCCGGCGTGTCCACTCTGTTGCAGATCTTAGTGTCGTCCGCAAAAAGACAAACCTTACCTTCTATCCCGTCCGCAATGTCGCCGTCTAGTTGGCCCTTCTAAGGCCTGCTGAAATTTAATTAGTGACCAGTCACAGAAGAAGACAAAAAAAATGAAAAGAAGCGGATGAAAGAGCAAGAGCCGGCTGGACTGGGTGCGGCACAGCTGCTGTATTTCTCGGGGCGCAGCAGCAGGGGGCGCCCGTCCTGCGGCGGCCGCGGCAGCAGTTCCCGTTCCCTCTCTCGCTGCCCCCTCTCTCTCCTCGCGGCGGCCTGCTCTGTCCTCCTGTCCCTTCGGCGTGTGCGCGCGCTGCCGCCATGAGCAAGCTGAGCAAAGACAGCAAGCAGCGGCTGCAGCAGCTCTTCCGCTGCGGGCAGTTCGCCATCCGCTGGGGCTTCATCCCCGTCGTCCTCTACCTGGGTGAGTGCGCAGGCCGAGCAGTGTCCGAGGACGGAGCCCGGGAGCGGGAGCGGGAGCGGGAGCGGGAGCGGGAGCGGGGGGGGTCAAACGTAGCCCGCAGGGCCTCGCGCTCTCTCTCTCTCTCAGATTCAGTAAAACTGCACTGGCGCTTTGACAGTTTTGGGCAGGCGTTCTAAAGTGCTTAAAAAAAAGTAAGCGAGAAAACAGCAATATTTAAAATCTGAAAGCACAGAAATTCCAACAGGAAGGATAGTTTCCGGTCTCGGGGGAGGGTCGATGTTGCCTCTGCTCAGATTATGTTTACCACAGATTTTGCTGCTGTTCCTTCTGTTTCACCCAGAAATATGTAAAGTTTTCCCTGCTGGCTCTATCTATTTGCGGGGATTCTTAGATTTTTCTCTGTTAGCTCTGGGAAATGTGCATCTACGCTAGCTTTGTGTTTTGCGCAGCAGTTGAGTTAAGTGCATTTTGGTTTCTCTTTCCCTGGTGTTAGAGGTCTGGCTTCCTGGGCTGTCCACTTCTAATTTGTGGTCACTTATTCAGAGTTTGGTGAGGGACGGATCCGCACGCACTGTGCCTTGCAAGTCTTGATAGAGATATTCCCCCTCTATACTTTCTTATATTGAATTCCCTGACTAGGCACTGCCTTCATACAAAACCAGTTATAATAGCACTATCCAAATATTGTTGAAACTGTGCATGGTTCAGAGAGATTTTGTTATAGAAAGTGCCTCTGCTTGAGAGTTTATAAACTGAAGCTGAGCATCAAGAAATTAAACTATCAGTAGAAGCTATTGTAGATTTCATAAAATGTTTACTTATTTTTTGGCTTTTGCTGGCTGTCTAGAAACTAAGTTTTCTCAGTTTGCCCTTAATATATTTTACACTTTTTGGAACGATACACCCCCAGTTTTCAAAATCAGTCCAAGCTTTCATTCTTTATTCTGTAATTATGTTAGGTTTATCACTGTGATGTCTGCACCTAGTTTGATTAGGATCTGCACTGCACCAGCTTGATTTATTTAGATTTTTGCTGGCGAGTTCATTGTAGTTTGGAATAATTCTTATGTTGAACCCACAAATGTTATCTGATGAGTTTTTCACACTGCATAAATCCCCTTACGAGTTTGAAGATTCTCATGGAAACATGATGCCCATCCACACCAATTATGCCAGGTTGCCTGGGTTCTGAAAAGTTGGTGCTTGCCACTGGCTGGGGCCCATGAGGAGCTGCTGCTGCAGGCCAGGGATTGTCCCAGCATAGAAGAAAGGGCATTGGGAGGAAGAAACAAACTAAAAAACAAAAGGAAAAAAAAAATCAATCTTAGATAAAAATCCAATGGCAGTCTGGAGACTAGAAATTTCCCTCCCTGGCTTAGAACTATAATAAACATCAGAACAGACAACTCCCGACATGTGAAGCCCCTTATTTTGATCTGGAAGTAATTTTCACTCTATTGTTTGTAAATTTCTTGTGGTGTTGGTAGGAAGAGATTTAGCTCACTTACAGGTCAATACAGTAAAGTGCGGCCGCGGTTACCCCGCTCCTAACCCGCTTTCTACCCACTTTTCGGCCACATTAGTCCAACCCGCGATACACTATCCCCTTTAACCTGCTCTTACCGCGTCCTTAAATCACCGGGTAACCCCTTCCGCCTGCGGCATGTATATTACATGTAAACGATCGAATTAGCTATTCCCTCCCATACAGTAACGCGTGCCCTGACTATCGCTTTTTTTACCCTGCTGTTTTGCCGCGCGTTTAACCTGCTAACTTACCGCCTACCCTTACCCCTGTGTTAGAGGCAGGGGTAAGGGTAGGCGGCAAACTTTCCCCCAGCCCCCGCTCACCTGCCCTGGCCGCGTCCATGGATGCTGGTCTCCGGGGCAATGACAGGTACCAGGAAGTGGACGGTTTCTCCGACACTCGGGATTGCCAGTCCTCTTCCCCTCCTCCCGAAGAAATGAAAGCAGAAAAAATAAAAAAAGCGAAAAAAAAAAAAAGCGAAAAAAAAAAGTTGCAAGAGAGAAAGGACGGGCAATCCTACGCTCGGGATTGCCAGTCCTCTCTCCCCTCCTCCCGAAGCAAGGCGCGAAAAGCAGCCTTGCTTCGGGAGGAGGGGAGAGAGGACTGGCAATCCCGAGTGTCGGAGAACCGTCCACTTCCTGGTACCTGTCATTTCAAATGTCGTTTGAAATGACAGATACCAGCGTGTCCGTGAAGCGTTAGGCCAGCGCACCCAGGATACTGTATAGCGCTCTATACAGTAAAATGGGTTGCGCGGGCCTAACGCTTCACGGACGCTTCTTAGACGCAGCTTGCTTTTGCAAGATATTTACATACAGTATCGAGCAGTAGGTGAGCTGCACTGTGCGTGCGGCAACCGCGGGTGCACCCGGCACTAACGCAGCTCTTCTACCGCTCCTTACTGTATCGGCCTGTTATTAACTTTTTTTCAGAAGCACAGAATAAGAGAAATGCCTTGATAAATCAGGCCTGCATAATGCTTTTTCTAGCTTTGCAAGAGAATTGCCAAAACATCCTGCAGGCAGCTGAAAACACAAGATATTCTGAGGGGTGAAATGCTGGGACATGATAGTAGAACCTCTCCAAAATATGATAAATAGGTTGGCAGGAACTGAATTCTACAGGATTCGTTAGATGAAATTATAAAGGCATTGCTTGCTGGCTTTCCTGTATTTTGGGCAATTGTCTGCTTGCACTGGTACATTTTGAACTTAAGCATGTTGAGAGACTAAATTGGTTAAATGGAGATCTTGGTACTACTATACTCTCTTCGGTTTAGGACTTTAATTGGCCCACTTTCTACCTGAATCTCCAGATCTCTGCTGCTTTATCACAGATGTAAATGAATAAATGCTGTGGTATAGCAGGGCCCTATAATTACATGATTTCATAAAGAGGTTAAAAGAAATCTGTCAGAAAGCTGAACAAAATGTAAGAAAGACATAGTTAAATAGGTGATGACAGGCAAAGGGGATAACAAATTTGACTTGAGGATATAGATAGATATATTCAAACCCTAAGCATTCTGAATAATTTTTGAATAGGGTGATATGAATGCTTGTGTTTAAAAGAGAGAAGAAAAAAAGAAAAATGCATTAATTTTTTATTGTATACCTGCTCTATTTTTAAAGCCTGTAAATATTCATGGACACTGATTTCTACCTGGGATTTCCCTAAGATTAGAGTGGGGATAACTCTGGACTTTTTCTCTCAGTTAAAGGGACATACATGATGTAGTGAGGAAAGGGTTCATAGGAAACTTTTTTTCTTTTAAATAAGAAAGATGTGGTGATCCTTATGTATTTTTAAAACTAATTTTAGCAGTGTTTTGCGATGTTAGGGATTTTTAGGCTGTGCTGTTTTATTGTTTTGGATATAAATTTGAATGCATTAGATCCTTGGAGTGTCCAGTGATTTTTTTTTTTTAATAGTTTGGGTGTGAAATGGGAAAATTCTATGATTCAGTCAGCATAATCTTTGCTGCTGCAACTAGGTCATTTGACAGTGCCCGTTTGATACCAGAATAATACATATTAACAGCGAGGTAGTGAAATGAGAATGGGTGATGTTCAGCAGTGATCACTGAAGTACCTATTACTTAAGGAGGAGTTGTACTCTCTTTATGCATTTTGATGGTGCAGCTTGTGTCCTTTATCACCATGGCTAAGTTGTGCAGCAAAGATATTTAGCACCTCATACATGTTAAATAACAACTGCATATAAATTAATAAGAAAACGAGACTTGCCATACTGGGTCAGACCAAAGGTCCATCAAGCCCAGTATCCTGTTTCCAACAGTGGCCAAGCCAGGTCACAAGTAGCTGGCAGGATCCCATGGGCTAGATAGATTCCAAGCTGCTTATCCCAAGAATAAACAGTGAATTTCTGCAACTCTCCCTTAATAATGGTTAATGGACTTTTCCTCCAGGAACTTGTCCAAACTTCTTTTTTTAAACGTGGCTGCATTGATAGCTTTTACCACATCCTCTGGCAATGAATTCCAGAGCTTAATTATGTGTTGAGTAAAAAATATTTTCTCTTATTAGTTTTAAATGTATATTCTAGTAACTTCATTGTGTGCCCCCCTGGTCTTTGTAATTTTTCAAAAGCATAAACAACTGATTTACTTTTACTCGTTCCATTCCTCTCATTATTTTATAGACATTTATCATATCTCCCCTCCGCTGTCTCTTCTGCAAGCTGAAGAGTCCTATCCTCTTTAGCCTTTCCTCATAGGGGAATCATTCCATCCTCTTTATCGTTCTGGTTGCCCTTCTCTGTACCTTTTCTAATTCTGTTGCATCTTTTTTTGAGATGTGGTGACCAGAACTGCACACAATACTCAAGATGAAGTTGTTGCCATGGAGCGATATACAGAAGCATTATGATATTTTCTGTTTTATTCTCCATTCCTATCCTAATAACCCTAGTACTAACGTTAACAGCATTTTCTGACAACAAAATCATTGACAGACATATATGGCAAGTATTTTTTGTCTCGCAAATAACTGCTGGAGGTAAAATTCACCTTTGGAAATTTGTGTTCTTATATGGAGTACTTTTTATAACCTGCCAAGTATTTGTTGATATACCTCTCCATATGCATCCTAGCATGCCTCTAGCTACTACCTTAATATTGTACCCCAAAATATTTCTCTCCTGTTTCATACACATCAATATCCCACCCCTAATCATGTACTGTTCCTTTGGTTTTCTGTTTCCCAAATGCATGACTTTACACGTTTTTGCATTGAATCTTAACTGCCAAATATTTGCTGACTACTCATTTTGTCTACCCCAACATGGAGCATCCATCCTGTGTAGATCTTAGTATCAACTGCAAAAAGATATTCCTTTCCCCAGGGTTGGAAACATTTTTAAAACTCTTAAGCACCACCCCAGATTTTTAGGATTCAGGGAAAAATGTCTATAGCTTTATTTTTTTTGGTTAACATTTTCTTTACTTATTTTGATTTTTGCATTTTTTCTGTGTTCTTCTTCCTTATTTCATCACCCTTCTGTCCCCAACTTCTTTTTCTTGTGTGGTGGCTCCTCTCAAGTCATCAAATTTTAGGTAGTCAGGCAATCTGGTGCTCAGGATTTTTTCAGCTCTGCCTTTCCTACTATTCTGCAGCATCACTTATGAAAATATTGAATACAGCTGGCCCCAGGAATGATCCAAGAGGCATTCCCAATTAAAACTTCTTCCTTGTTGTGAACTCCATATAGTTATTCTTTCTTTCCTTCTTTCTTATATATTTGCATGAATAACAAAACCCAATATTATCTCACAAGAAAAGAAAATACACAATTTAGAAGTGGAAAAAAAATAAAACGTCTCCATGATGAGAAATGTCAAGTCATTTTGTCTCAGATATGAATAGATCCAGGATGGTGAAGTAATTATACAATGAAAAATAAAAGGGAAAAAAGTATCACCCGAACATATACACTCCAATATATTACTACCTTCTGCTTTATATCACTTAACCAGTTTCTAATTCAGTCGATCGACTGCCTTGCAACTCACTCCCAGCCTGCTTATTTTATTTATAAGCTCCTGTGTAGGACAGTGTCAACAGCTTTATTGGAATTTAAGTATACCACTTCCAGCACTCTGCTCGTATGTGGTTCTTTGGTCATTTACTCAAAGAAACTACTAAAATATGTTTGACATGCTCTGCCTCTGGTAAAACCATGCTGCCTTGGATCCTGGATTCAAGAACACCATCCATTCCTTTTAGCAGTGACTCCATTAATTTGCTGCTCATTTGCTGTTACCAGCTTTTTTCCTTTTTCCATTTAATGAAGATGAATGAGAACTGGCCCTTCTCCAGTCTGGCGTATCAGGAAATGGCGACGGAGTACGTCATTTCCGGGATTTACACAATTGCATGTTTTGAAAATGAATAAAGATGAAGAACATTTGAGCTTGAAGTACTTGAGATATGGCATCAATATTAATGTGCATATATTGAGAGATGGAAAGATTAACGGCGGTTACATATATAATATGGATGTGTCCTGAAAAGAATTGCAGTAGTGGAGTAATATTAGAATAACATTGGTTATTGGTCCCTGAGGAAGCCCTTGGATGTGAGGGTTAAACAGAGATTTCTTTGGACAACAAGTGAAGGAAGGATTACGCAGATATTTAGTGATTAAAGGACTTGATGATATATGAATTTCACTACACTTATTTATGAGGATAACGAGTGAAGGGAGGACAACGTTTATATTTAGTCATCAATTAAAGAATATGATATCGAATGAGTTTCGCCATATATTCTTATGCTGTTTAGGGAATTTTGAACAAATGTAAAAAATATTAGAGGAGAATAACACCACTTGTAATTGGATATATTTTTACTATGTGTGAATGTATGGGATGGTATGAGTGTGATAGGAATTTTATATTTCATAAATATCTATATTTAAGTTTGTATTTTCTCTTGCCTGTTCCAGGCATCTTGGGGATAGGGTTTCCCCTTGGAGAGATCTGAATTGTTGCTGAAGACAGGAATAATTTAATAATATTGAACATTATTAGCACCCACAGCAAAAAATAAAATTGCAAAAAAAAAAACCAAACAAACCTGCAAGTTCAGCGCATTTCCTGCAACTTCTGGAATGAAAAAAAATCCAAAGAAAGAACTGTGGAAGTCGTAACTTATGCAAAAATCATCTTGGGACTTTGTTCTCTAAAATTAGCCTGGGACGGTGCTTTTTGCAGAAGTTTTAACTTGTACTGTGTTTTCTGTGGGATTTTTCTTTCCCCACAAGGCTTCACAAACTGTCCTCTTGTGTAAATAAAACCCCTAAACTCACAGGTGATCTGCTGTACACAGCTTCTGTTACATAGCTCACAGATTATTTGGGTCGCCACCCCCAAGAGCTATCATGCTACTACTGCAGCTTCACAATTGGTCTGCCCAAGCCAAGTCTGCATGCTCATTAGTGCTACCTCTCCTTGCTTTGCAGCCTGTTATTGTCCCGGGCCCTCCCAATCTGTTACCTCTACTGCTGCTGTTGCACCAATCCATTTTCACAGGTTGTCCACACCTAGGCGATGCTTTAATTCCCAGGAGCCCAAAGCAACTCATTGCTGCTTCCAAGATACTGACAGTGATGCTACAGTCACTCACTGCCACACTGTAGCTCCAAGGCAATCCCTGATTCGTGCTGATTGTCATCAGCAAAGACCCACAGCGCCTGCATTTTATGACCTATAACACTGGGTGTTTGCTTATCTATGTCCTCAGCAGGGACGGTAAGACTTGAAAGTTTGAGAGAAGGGGCTAGATGAAGTAGTCCACTCGCTATAGTTTGCCCAGCTCTGTATTTGAATGGAAAAGAAAAGTTTGTATTACTGTCCCATAGAAGGAAAGTTTAAACAGGGGCCTTGTTATGGTTTATACAGATATGGTAATTACAAATGAGCTCTTTCAGGATCTGGTAAAACTGTCCGTTCCTTAAGATTGATTGTTGAGATGCACGTTGAGATGCACTTTTATACCAGTTAAGTGGATGTGTGCCGCTCCAAACTATAAAAAGTGGGTGATGTGGTCCAAGGGAGAGCAAACCTTTTGAGGCATGGCCCCATATATATATATATATATATAGATATATATAGATATAGATATAGATATAGAGAGAGAGAGAATATCCCCATAGCATTTTGTTACAATTATACTCGGCGGGTCTTCCTCATAACACTAGCAATAAATGACCCCACTGTCTTGATCTCTCAGTTCTCATACAGCAGTTTTTTTACTCAGTTTGTTACAATGTAATTTCCCTTTCCTCCTTCCTAAGTTAGACTGTAAACCGATGTGATGCTCAAACGAATGTCGGTATATAAAAGCGTTAAATATTGGTAGAAAATATTTTTGTACCATTACAAATGTAAAAAATGTAATAGCCACACTCTCACCACAGTCATTCAATTCACACCCGTCCGTATCATCATAAATTCCATAATGGCAGGAATGCTATTATAAAATTTACTGTTTAAAAGTTATGACATTTTCAGTTCCTTAAACCATTGCAGCATTGTTCAGTGTCCCATATTATCCTATCATTTTAAAGAGTTTTCTGAATTCCCATAGGATACAAAATTCTGTATAAAGGTATCAAACTGAAACATTGTGTCATCCTCCTCCAAAAAAGCAAATTGTTTCTTTGCTGATCAAACCAACAAATGAGCTCTGATTATTTAACCATTATACTGAAATCATATTCTCCTTGATTATAAAGCCAGACATCGCACATCCTTTGTGTTTATGGAATGGGGAGGTACCCGTAATGGAGAAGGTTTTCATGGGTAATGATTCAGATGGACTGAATCAAATCACGGTGAATCTAGAAGATGTGGTAGGCCTGATTCACAAACTGAAGAGTAGTAAATCACCCGGACCAGATGGTATACACCCCAGAGTTCTGAAGGAACTAAAAAAATGAAATTTCAGACCTATTAGTAAAAATGTGTAACTTATCATTAAAATCATCCATTGTACCTGAAGACTGGAGGATAGCAAATGTAACCCCAATATTTAAAAAGGGCTCCAGGGGTGATCCGGGAAACTACAGACCGGTTAGCCTGACTTCAGTGCCAGGAAAAATAGTGGAAAGTGTTCTAAACATCAAAATCACAGAACATATAGAAAGACATGGTTTAATGGAACAAAGTCAGCATGGCTTTACCCAGGGCAAGTCTTGCCTCACAAATCTGCTTCACTTTTTTGAAGGAGTTAATAAACATGTGGATAAAGGTGATGACACATCTGCGTGTGCTTGGCGACACACTGGTTGAGAACCACTGATCTAGCCTACCTGCTTTTCCCCACGCTATTCATCAAAGTCCTCTTTTTCTTTAATCTGATTTTAAAAAGTGTTGTGTAGCTTTTTGAAATCTGTCTTTGACAGGTGATTGATATTTTATATATATATATAATTGTGTGTGTGAGATTATATATCAAGATTTTATATGCAGGTCAGATACTAATATAGTGGAAGGCTTTCACTTTGAAAGGAAACAAACTAAATGACTCAGCTTTGTAAAAGTTTGTACTGTTTATCTGATAGTTAAAAATAGTAAGAAGACATGCAGACATCAGATGAAAATTTTTTGGTTTCCTTTTGTCTGTCACCCACTGTATTGCTGCTTCTGAGCAATGTCTGCTGTTTGGCCTCGTGATGTGTGCTGTCATTTCATTTTTACCGTGAGGAATAAAGGGGCACAGAATCATGGGTCTTCTCTCTTGCTGTATTAAAGCTGGGTCAGAGATGTTATGTGGTGATTTCAACATGATTGCTTCTCGAGAAATGGCAATTCCTTGGAATTTGTAGTGTGTTTAATATTTATTTATTAAAAATGTATAACCCGCACGCATCCGTTGTTCATGACGGGGAACAGCATGAACGAAAACATAAAGTTAAGAATGCTAGCTAATTAAATACCACATTGCCATATTGGTAATCCATATCCAATATAATCAAGATGTAATGAGGATTATAAAACGCTTCTTTAAACAAAGCTTTTGCAGCTCTTTCTGAAAGTTAGTAAAAACTAATTTGCAATTTAAAATGCCAGTATGAATGTGTGTGTTTAAATATTTCTTAAATGAATTAGGGCAGGGTATTATACAAATCTATTCTGGAAGGGAGTTTCAAAAGAAGGGGCCCAGGATGGAAAAAGCTGTTGGGTGTCTTGCCTAGAAGTCAAACAAATTGAAGATACATCCAGTAACCCATTATTTGATAATCGTAAAGTACGAGGAGGATGGTAGTGCGTAAATAGGTTTTAGTGTCATGAATCAGCATCGCTATTTTGAATTTTTCTCTCCTCTGTATAGGTAAGCAGTTGAGGGACTGCTATACAGGACAAATATGTTCATCATACTTTTCCTAGTCAAAATGTGCTGCAGATTCCTGCATAACCGGTAAAAGTCTAAGGGTATTGGAGGGTAGGCCATGATATAACAAATTACAATATGCTAGGCATGGAAGCACCAGGGTCTGAAGAACCATCTGAAAATCTTTGGGTAACAAAAGTAGAAGCCTCAACATACGGTGTTTTTAAATAGGGCAGCTCTTGTCACGTTCTGTATACGAGCATAGTAGAAAGATCTGCTTCAAGTACTACTTCTAAATTACATACCTGATGCACGTCAAATGAGAATTCTGTTGTGGTATCTGCCACAGGTGGACAACTCAGAATAATAAGCTCCATTTTGTTTACATGTAGCAAAAGTTTATTATGATGGAGTCAATGTTTGATAGTTGCTAAGCAAATTACAATGCATTCTAATGTTGCATGCCACATGAATGGACTGGTAAAGAGACTGTATGTTGTCTACATTGATCTTGTAACTGACTCATAACCTGGTGTGAGGTAGATGTTTAAAATGTCTCTTTTGGAGCAGAGTCCTGAGGGACACCCATGACAAGATCCCGCCATGTGAAAATATTAGATCCTGCTCTGCACCGATGCGTATGGTGCGAGATGAGAAGAAAACCATTGGAGTATCTCGTGCAGCCGAGTTAACAAAATGGCATGATTTCACAGTGTCGAAAGCAGATATGTCAAGCAGAACCAGCAGGTAGCTGCTGCCATCTTCAAAGCCACCACTATTTGTATTGCAGATTGATAGTATTTCTGGATACACATTCTTTTCAAAACTGTATCGATGATTGTCCAGAAAGCAATGTTCTAAATAGTTATTTAGCTGGCTCAGTACTACAACTTCTACTAATTTTGATAAAAAAAAAAAAAGGAAGTGAAGAAATTGGGTGCTAATTGGCAGGAACACATGGGTCCAGAGTGGATTTCTTTCAAATAGGCCACATGGATGCCTGTTTCAAAGCCTTTGGTAGGTTCCCTTCAGTAAGCAAGGGATGAACCATTTGAGTGTCAAGTCCTCCCGTAAAAACTTAAGCGAGGTAGCATATGGATTTAAAGGATAGCATGAGTCACTCATATTTTGAACTACCTTCAGAATCTGTTCTTTTGAGGCCAAATCAAAGTTATCCCATCTCGGTCCATCAAATTATCCAGTGGCCAATTATTATTAGGACCAAAATGTTCAAAAATTTGGGTTACCTTACCTGAAAAATATATTGTAACTCCATCACAGCTGATAGCATCAGTAACAGATGAATGGCTAGCATTTGACTTCTTGCGGAGCAGATTTCACAGTTAAAAATGAGTCCTGGGCACCACTTCCTGCAGATGACTTTTTTGAGAAAAAGCTTTTTTTAGCTTCATTGACAAGGGAAGAATAGCCAGCTAGCATTTTATTGTGTTCTGTGAGATTTTGTGAATTTCAATGCTTTCGCCATTGGTACTCTGTATGTCTCGGTAATCGTTTAAATGATCATAAATCAAGTGTATACCAAGGTGCAGTTTTCACACACCGAGAGCAAAATGATTTCAAGGGTGCAATTTCATCTACTATGGATGGGAGCTTTTGATGCTATTCATCTTTGGCAGACTTTTCGTATTTTATATTAACAGTTGATGGAATTAGATGTTCTCTCATTTCATCGGGGTTAGTAAGGTTATGTTTGACATACAATCTTTGCTTGACATCATGGACATCATTCAGGTTTGACATAGACCTAAAGATACTAAATAGTGGCCATACTATATATAAAATATTGCCTTGTAACTTCATTGCAAGGAATGGACTATAAATATGAAAATAAAAAATAGTAACAGTGTGGGAGGAGGGGAATAAAATGCTGCCATTTTAGAGAGAATAGCACATGGCATGGGATTTCATGGGTTATTCTAGAATTCTTTGGATTCCGATCATGCATCCTACACTTTATCTCCCCCTTTATTTTATAGAGGTCTGCACCGCAGCATTTTATGTCTTGGCAGATTTCTCCCATGAATTTTGTGATGTTACGCCATCACAAGGGTTGCCCACTGCTAATATGTTTTGTAAAGCTAAATAGTTGTAAAACCAAGTTTGTTGGTTGCATGCATGTTCTAGGTTTAACAGTGATGAAGTGTGTTTCGAGCGTTGGAAAGTGCACAAATCTTGCATTTTGGTTAGTTGGGATCCTAGAGTCTTAAGTGCAACGGCCAGTCCTGTTGATAGCATCACATCCTAAAAATTCAAGGGAGAAGCCTGTTGAGGCCTGGCCTGGGACTGCCCATCTAAGTCTATAACCTGTACACAAATCTTAAAGAAAAAAGTATTCTTTCCAGCTCTTTAAAAGTTGCCATGCAAGTTTCGGTTCTTTTTTAGATAAAGCAGAAGTACTAGTTGGATTCTTTGAAATATCAATATGCCTGTTTTCTTGGCTTTTTTTGCATACATTTCCTCTCTGATTTGGCTATTTTTCAGTCTTAACTAAAACAGCAAAACAAGCAAACGGGCAAGTAGAATTTGGGGTTGAGTTCTACAGGATGTATTGTTTGAGCACATACAGGAGGGCTTTAGACCAGCAGAGGGAGCTCTTTTCTGTTAGTAAAGCTAGTTATTTTCAGGTAACGGAAATAAAACTCAGAGCATTTCCATTTTATAATATTGTTCATTGTGTGTCAAAAACTTTGTCTGGAGTGGGCAGTCATGGTTTTTAGTGAGGGTGATCCAATTTTGAGTGATCCTAGGAGTCTTTCACTTACTAGTGCACAAGAATAAGGCAGGCTGCTCTCAAGTGAGTAATCTGAAGTGTTTTCTCTCTTCTTTTGTAAGTATTTTAGAACATACAAGATCAAGTATCAACATGCAGTTAGGCTGTGGCAGAAATTTTTTTTTTTTCGCAATGACAGTTGTACATACAGAGAGCAAAAAGTGATGTAAATCGGTGTTGAAAAATTGATAGCAGAGTAACCCCTGATTAGAAAGATTGCTTTCCAAGAATAAGATCTTGCTGCTGTTTAGCTGCAAGTATGTTTTTCAGTTATAGGTTGTAACAAAATACTTGTCTGTATGATGTTAACATAGTAAGCATACATATCTCTTGCCAGTTATTTTGATGATGACTAAATAATACACAGGATATTTAAATTTACAGCTATACTGTGCATTTAGATTCTTGGGCACATTTTAGCATTCCTATCAGTGGTAGTTTGTCCTTTGTCAGTATTGTTGAAGTTCATGTATTGATGCCTGCTGGATCCTGAGCCATAAGGTGGTATCATTTGACACCAAGATCACCTTCAGCTAACCCAGCTGGAGGCGGAGCTAGGATAACATTCTTTGTACCTGCCTGCCACCCGGAAGCTGTCATCCAGATCAGGCATTTATATGGTAGCCACCCCAGAGAGGCTTCATGCATATTTTTGACATAGGAGTAATTCTATAACAGCCTACATAAATCTGCCCAAGTTACACAATGCTCGCTTGGAAAAGTATCCTGGAAAATCTGTGTGCACACAATTATATCTGCTATTTGATGTGCATAGTTTTGCTGAAGAAAATTTATACACACACTTTTTTTTTTTTCCAAAACCAAAAAGTATGCATGTAAGTTTTAGCCCACCCAGACTTTATCCCTAGAATGCCTCTTCCCTTATGTGCATAAAAGTATGTGCACACAGTCTGCCTAATTTCCAAAACTGTCCAAGATATACCATTTGTGCTTATAAGTGGATGCATGGAGATTTATACTAGTGTTTAGTAAACTGGGTGGCTGGAGCCACACATTTTATAAAATAGCACATATTTCTACTCCGAAAGTAGATGCATATATTTGTAATGCATGAGCATGTATAATTTCTCTACCCATTTTTTTTTTTATAAGTAAGTACATATGTTTTCTGTGCAAACTAATTTTACCTATTTGCACTCATTAACCCAGAATTAAACATGAAGGCAGGTGTTTTGTAAAGTACATGTGTACATTATTCTGAAAATACATGTGTGCTAATTTTTTCCAATACCTCCACCAGTTCTCCCAGACCTCACATCCAAAAAGTGCAGAAAAAACAAAGTTTGATTTCATTTGTGCAAATCAATTAGCAGGTATAAAAGTGTCCAGAGAGGTTCAGTAATGTATGCACATATGCTCTTACAAAATAGCAACTTGCCCCGGAACCTCCTAAACACACTCCCTTTCTTCCATATTAAATTTTATGCATAATACTCTTGAGGTTTATAAAATAGAATATATGCATGTACATGCCACTTGCGTCTATGCTATTTTTATGCATGCAGCCCCTGCATAACTCTTTGAAAATTCATCTGAGTGTATATGTGTAATTTTACATGCTTATCTGTTGCACAGTTTTCCAAAGGGTCATTTCTATGGGTAAATCACTTCTTTTACCTGCAGAATTCCCTTTAAATATGACCCTTATATTTAGTATTTATAGCATGTCTCTATTTCAGTGAAGGTGCACAATAATTCCAAACGCTGCTTCTGTGCTTTCACTCGCTTAGGCTTGTAGCTGATGTATAAAAGAATGTAAAGAAGAGAGTTAAAAAAATATTTTCTCTTCCTCCATTGCCCTTTTCATAATTTGATTTGTAGATCTGATTTGATAACTTCTTTTAGAAGTAATTTCTGGGTAGCACATAGTTGATCAATAATTCTGCTTGTATGAAGTGAGACAGAGAGCAGTGGAAGATCTACTGTAATTAAGTGTGTGCAAACACAGTCTCTCCCCCATATGACCTGATACAGCCAGTGATCTACCCTTCCACCTCATTCTTCTCCTCTTCGTATTGCTTCCCATAAAGATACTACCTAGGGTTAAATATCCTACCTCACTGCTATATTACAAGCTGCAGAAATTCATGATCTCTTAATTATGCTTTCCCTCTAATACGTCTACCTCACAAGTTTGCTTCCCTTAATATCTGTATATTATAAATGCATTTTACAATTATGTACGGTATAAATATATCATACCGCTAACTATCTAGAAACCTTTTGTACCCCCATTAATTCACAGCCCCTAACAGCCAATTATGTTATATGTTATAAATTCTATGTTATCTGCTAAATCAGCTGTAGCTTGACTCGACCTTCTTCGCCTTTCCTGCGCCTTCCGTTATCCCAGTTCTCATGACCCCTGTTCTATGTAACTTAACCTTCTTGCTAATATGCTACTATCATTGTTCTATGTAAACCGATATAATATGTTTACATGAATGTTGGTATAAAAAAAGTTTTAAAATAAATAAATACCACTACAGGGTTCTGACGTCGTTCTATCATAGAACACTTGCATGCTTCATATATCAAAGTCTCCCACTCTGCCTATAATGGTTTCTTTGAAACCTAGCCTGATAATGTAGCTCTTCCTACAGCAGTTGAGTAGCTCTTTACAGTGTACAGGATGTAGGAATTTTGACAGCAAAAGTGCAAGTACTGACTGAGCAATTACAAAGATTGGTAACATCCACTTTCATCATATTCAAAACTTTTAAGAAAGGAACTTAACTCTGGGTGAGGGTTGCCACTTTCTATTTTTAGCACATGAGCTCACTCATAGGAAAGTTGAGCTAGGGGAAATGAATGTGGTTGGGGTAGCCCTGTAGGAACTGATTTGCACATTGGCGTCACCAAGTGCTAGCAAGGCGACTTTTGCAATGCTTGATGACATTACATGCTGGTGTTCTGAACTCAGCCTAAGTGACGGGATGGGAGTATTACAGAGGTCAAGCTTTTTGCCCTATAAGGAAGGAGGGATGTGCAATGTTGACTCAGATTCGGAGATAAACTGCAACCTAAAGCCTTTATTTGGGGTGGGGGAGGGCAGCTCTTTAAAAAGATACATCTTTTTTTTTAAATTAGGTCAAGGGGCAACTGCTCATTTATATCTTTGATCAGAGCAGAAAGGAAGGGACCAGTTAGTTAAAGAATTTAATATATTTTGTCATGATGTGTTCACTTGAATAAATGATGGAAGAAGCATTGACATCCAGCCTAAGAAAGCTCATATTTGTTGAAGATTGCCTTCTGCTCAGACATTAATGAACATAAGATATGCCATACTGGGTCAGACCAAGGGTCCATCAAGCCCAGCATCCTGTTTCCAACAGTGGCCAATCCAGGCCATAAGAACCTGGCAAGTACCCAAACACTAAATCTATTCCATGTTACTGTTGCTAGTAATAGCAGTGGCTATTCCCTATGTCAACTTGACTAATCACAATTTATGGACTTCTCTGGGAGCTTGTCCAAACCTTTTTTAAACCCAGCTAAGCTAACTGCCTTAACCATATCCTCTGAAAACAAATTCCAGAGCTTAATTGTGCATTGAGTACAAAAGTATTTTCTCTGATATGCTTTAAATGTGTGACTTGCTAATTTCATGGAGTACCCCTAGTCCTGTTATCTAAAAGAGTAAACACTGATTCAGATTTACCTGTTCTAGTACTCTTTTGATTTTGTAGACCTCTATCATATCCTCCCCCTCAGCCGTCTCTTCTCCAAGCTGAAGGGTCTTAACCTTTTTAGCCTTTCCTTATAGGGGAACTGTTCCATCCCCTTTATCATTTTGGTTGCCCTTCTCTGTACCTTCTCCATCACAATTATATCTTTTTTGCGATGCGGCGATCAGAATTGTACATAGTATTCAAGGTGTGGTCTCACCATGGAGTGATACAGAGGCATGACAACATTTTCCGTTTTATTAACCATTCCCTTCCTAATAATTCCTAACATTGTTTGCTTTTTTGACCACTGCAGTACACCGAGCCAACAGTTTCAATGTGTTATCCACTATGAAGGCTAGGTCTTTTTCCTGTGTGCTAACTCCTAACATGAAACCTAAGATTGTCTAACTACAGCAAGGGTTATTTTCCCTATATGCAATCACATATGTAGTAAAGGGTAATGGCTTACCTCTGTAGAGGGAATATGGGGATGTCTCCTTTCCCAAGACTACCACATTTGTTATACAAACAAGTCTACTTGGGAATTATTTGTTTGATTTGGATGTCAGTATTTTCAAATTGCATGTTGGTCTATTTGTCTTTATTTAAATAAAAATGGATTTTTATGTAATACAGGACCCAATATAATAAGGTATTCTCAGCAGAGCACAGAGTTTAACCCACAGTTCTGCATACATTTTTTGTGTGCAGATCTTAATTCCAAAGCAGCAAGGAGCTTTGCATACCAAAAATGTTTATATAGAATTCTATACACTGTATCATGCAAATGAAATGCATTTCAGAAATATAGGCACATTCATGAGGAGAACCCTACTTAGTAGTTTCTCCATATTCAGTCACCTTCTGACCAGTGCCCTCATTTCTTCCAGTAGTGGTGTCTTCCTTCCACCTGCGTCAGATGGTGTTGCTACCACCTTATAGAAAAGAATATAGGAGTAGGGATGAAAGTCTGCACCTTCTGGCGATACCGTGTTCATTATCTAAAGGGGATGAACCCCCTTCAAGAAGTCTGATAGGTTGTTTGCACTGTTCAGTATACTATGAAAGGAAGAAGCAGCCTCCTAGGTCATAAGAACATGCCATACTGGGTCAGACCAAGGGTCCATCAAGCCCAGCATCCTGTTTCCAACAGTGACCAATCCAGGCCATAAGAACATGGCAAGTACCCAAAAACTAAGTCTATCCCATGTTACTGTTGCTAGTAATAGCAGTGGCTATTTTCTAAGTCAACTCAATAGCAGGTAATGGACTTCTCCTCCAAGAATTTACCCAATCCTTTTTTAAACACAGCTACACTAACTGCACTAACCACATCCTCTGGCAACAAATTCCAGAGTTTAATTGTGCGTTGAGTAAAAAAAGAACTTTCTCCGATTAGTTTTAAATGTGCTACACGCTAACTTCATGGAGTGCCTCCTAGTCTTTCTATTATCCGAAAGAGTAAATAACTGATTCACATCTACCCGTTCTAGACCTCTCATGATTTTAAACACCTCTATCATATCCCCCCTTAGCCATCTCTTCTCCAAGCTGAAAAGTCCTAACCTCTTTAATCTTTCCTCATAGGGGAGCTGTTCCATTCCCCTTATCATTTGGGTAGCCCTTCTCTGTACCTTCTCCATCGCAATTATATCTTTTGAGATGCGGCGACCAGAATTGTACACAGTATTCAAGATGCGGTCTCACCATGGAGCGATACAGAGGCATTATGACATTTTCCGTTTTATTCACCATTCCCTTTCTAATAATTCCCAACATTGTTTGCTTTTTTGACTGCTGCAGCACACTAAACCGACTATTTCAATGTGTTATCTACTATGACACCTAGATCTCTTTCTTGGGTTGTAGCACCTAATATGGAACCTAACATTGTGTAATTATAGCATGGGTTATTTTTCCCTATATGCATCACCTTGCACTTATCCAGATAGCTCAAAGAAGCAATCACCTTGGCCTACATGCTTATCAGTAGGCAAGCACTAGTGGCACTCTATGCCTGCTCTACGAGTGTGCAGGTGGCAACATGGGCAGAAGTATCATCTGTCTCCCCAGGTGAAATCTCTAGGGCTGCCATCCCTGCACTCATTTTCCAAACACTATAGGCTTTACCTACAGGTTATGAAGGATATGGCCATCGGGTCGGGGGTTTCTTAGGTTAGCCCCATCTTCTTCTCACCTAGTTTAGGCATAGCTTTTGTAACTCTCAAGTGTAAGGACTGGTCTAGCAGGAAGAAAAGGAAGGTCAAATTTGTTCTTATTTGAAAACTATCTTTCCTTAAGTCCTACTAGATCAGTCCAGGCCCCACCCGGGAATACAGGGACTACAAGCAGAAAGCCTGAGGTAAATAATGCTGCACTCAGTCTCTCACTCTCTCCCCTCTTCACCATCCACTGAGAGGAGGGAATCACCATGAGGGATGAAAAAATATATCTGTAAGGAAGAAAAGGGGTGAGGGGGGGGGGGGAGAACTTGTCTAGTTGCTTTGACAAGAGTCTACTGGTAAAGGGCCTATGGCCAGTCCCCCTTTATGGTCAAGAATGAGGTCATGAGGGGTTTTACTGTCTCCGGCAGTTAAGGAACTGGGAAATCCCAAATGTAAGGACTGGTCTAGCAGGACTCGAGGAAAGGAAATTCAGATAAATTTTACCTTTCTGTACAGGAAGCATTTTTTGTGCAGAAAACATGGTTGTATGTTAAACTAAATTTTAGCACACACTTTTAATGTTCAGTTAATTACATTGGCCCTCCCATAGCTTGAGTCCATCTGCATCTCATGTATGATGTCATCAGACTAGGGGGAACTTTTGGCTGTAATACTTTGAGTACAAGCTCATGTATTGAATATAATTTTGATGTACAAATGAAATTTCTTTATTCCTAAATGGCATGCCTACAAATGTATAGTTAATTATTTGTGGGTATTGTCAATTCTGTTTTACACGGTTCTTAAAGCTTATGTTTGGTACATCAGGAGATGTGAATTTGTGTATGATTCTTTAAACACATGAAGAAATGGGTTGGGGAAAGAGATGGATGAGGCCTTCTGGGGCTTTCATATTCTTAGCTGCCTTTGCCTCAGACTTTTCATAGTGGGTTATCTATAACCATCCTACCCTATGGCCAGATATATGTGCTACGATACCGCCTTCCACCCATTTCAGGGGAATCATGAGGGAAACTTTCCCTGATCTCACCATTTAACTCATTGCTTCCTTCTCCACTTTCTGTCTTCTTTTTGTCGCCTTGCATCTTAACAACCGAATAAGCTGTTTATTGTTTGGCTTGGGAAGAATGCAAATGCTTAAGAGGGCAGCTCTTTGTCTAATACAGGCAGTGCATGCAAATATACCTCATTTATGTTCATTGTGGATGTCCTGAAAACCAGGCCTGTTGGTGGCACTTCAGTGCCGGCGTTGCCTGTTCCTGGTCTATTATAATAGCAGGATGTCCGTTTCCATAAAGGAAAAGGTGTTTTGTATTTCAATATTTCCTTGTTTTTCTTTTCCAGGGTTCAAGAGAGGTGCCGATCCTGGAATGCCAGAACCAAATATCCTGAGGTATTGTATTTCAGAGCAGACTGCCCTCATTACCTTGCTAGAGTGAAATAACAAAGTTTGTGGGTTCAGGGTTTGTCTAGATGTGAAGGATTTTGAAAGTCTCATGCATGTGGTGTCTCAGAGCTGCATGATACTCTAGGGTTCAGGAGCAGAAATTGATTAGAACAATAGTTACCTAGGACAAGCATGGTGAAAGTTGTATTACGCAGAAGAAGATGGTGAGAGGCTGCAAGTAAGTGAAGTGAACTCATTGTGAAACAGATGTGAACTCAGGTTCACTTACAGAAGAGGTTCTGTATAAAATTAGCAACACTGAGAATGGATAAGGCCTTAGGGTCAGACAGGATACTTCCTAGGTCAGGGCTTGCCAGACTTGTTCAGTTTTCAGGATATCCAAGGTGAGCATGCATGAGATAAATTTGCATATTCCTTGTGCATATCCTAAAAACCCAACTGGCTGTGGGGTCCTCAGGACAGATTTGGGAAGCCCTGTGCTAGGATGTTGAAGGAGTCGAATGATGAATTTTACCTATCAATCTGGGATTAAAATCCTACTCTTGCTAAAAGTGCCATGGAATCTTTAATGTCTTCAGAGTAGATGAGATTGCAATTTAACATGATAGATGAAAGTTCTCGCTGACATCAAGCTGAGCAGAGCTCAGCAATTTTGGCTTTTCTTTACTAGCCCCTTAAATAAAAAAACTCCAATGAACTGGTAAGTTTGTTGGACAAATATACTCCGATTAGGCTATTTCTCCACAAAATACTTTGCTTACTTGATTTTAAAGACTCACAACTATCCAGTTTAATGTTGGGGTCATCTATTCAATACCAGGTGTGGAGTCATCAATTTCTTCCACAGGTGTGGAGAAAAGAGGACACCTGTTGAGCCAACAGTACCACTTGCCGCAGCCTTCGCTGCTTCTTGTGGAGGGTTAAATCTGCTTGGCTTCTGGGGTGTGATGGGATCAGCATGCATGGTGGTGGGATTCAGGCTGTGCTATAATTACTAGTCAAATATTTGTGCACATTTTAGCTTTAACTACATCCCATGCAGAAGACACATATCTCCATATTAATGCTGCAAATTGCTTGCTAGACGACAGTGTGCCACAGCTTTTTTTGCCCCCACAGAATTATCAGAATTAAATCCTTTAATCTGTTAAAACTGTCAGTTGCCAACTTCATCAGTCATGGGCAAAGGATGACTGCTTAAGCTAATGGTGCACCAGAAAATGTTCTGTGCATAGTAATTATTTAAATGAGGAATATAATGAGTTTTTAAGTGTATTAACTTTCTCATAGTCACATAGTTTGAGAAAATTAATGATACCGGGATCAGAGAGGGGAAATGAAACCGATTAGCATACTGACCCTGTATGCAAGTCAAAATGTGAAAGAGTCTTGAGCTGGCACCATTTAAGAGGTAAGTCAGCAAGAGAGGAGCATCTTTCCTCCTCCTAGGGAGATGGAGAGAGGGTTTAGGGAGGCCTTGGAGGGAGGACACATTGGTCTGGTTAGGAACAGCTCAAGTTTGGATTATGAACCTCTGGTAGATGGGTAGGGTAGGGTTGAGAAGAGAAGCAAAAGTTAGTGTACAGAACATTCCTGGTCACACTAAAAAGGCAAAACTAATAAAGCATTTGCCAGGTACATAGAGCAAATACCTGTAGTACCTGAATGTAATTTGCTTTGGTGCCAAAAAGCGGAATATAGAAACCTATATATATATATATATAAACTTGTCTTTCATCGTGTGCGTCTCTCTCACATCCTCCTAGACTGAAACTGTTTCCTCTCTTCCATCTCACTCTCTCTGCAACAGAGGAAAGATGATCTGGGAGATTCTTCCTCTCCCTGAAGCTTCAGCAGGAGAAGTAAAGGCAACATTGCCTTTCAAAACAAGCCCACCCCCGTCAGCAGGAGGAAAGCCTGGCTCCATTAGAGATGCATCAAAGTAATGGTTATTGAGGGGGGAGGAAAGCCGAAAGGAAACACTTAAGAGGACAAGGGCTATGGTTTGTTAGATGATTCATTCTTTCATGGCTGCAGCTAGCAGAGGAATGAGAAGGAGAAGCAGTCCATGAATGATTAGCTATAACTTTTCTACACTCTTCATTTTCACATGGAGCTTAAACTTGCTCTCTAAACCCTAGAAGGCTGTAAGAGTGCAGAGCTTCTGAGGAAAGTTACCAACTCAGGGTCCTGTCGGGGATCTAAACACAAGCCAATCAAATAACATTAAAAAAAATAATAATATAAAGACCAAAACATAGAAATAAAGCCATGGCAGAAAGCAGCATTTGATGCAGCTGGCTTATTTTTTTACACACGTTAATAGTGAAGCAGTTTTGACGTGCTGCTGGTTCTTTGTGGCTGTCAGGACTCAGTTTGGTTGGTGCATGACACATGTATTTTCAAGTTAATGGTGCATATCCATATGCCCCTGATAGTCACCCCCTTTGATGGCTTCTCTTCTTGTCAATCAGTCCAAGACAAATTATCCAAAATCATCTCTAATGTCTGTACTTTCACTTTCTCTCCTTCTTCAGTCCCTCTTAGTTCTCCATTTTCCAAGTTAAATTCAGCCCCAACATACTCTTCAGTGCGTTGTCCTGAATTACTGTATCTAGTTATTGGGATCGACAGCTTCGGCTACCTGTAATCATTAAGAATTTCATATGTTCCACTCCCACCCAATTTGCTGATTTTTCTTATAAACTGAAGACCCCATTCATTACCCTTACATATTCCTTTTCACATTTGATGGTGCAAAAGTTAATGATCCCAAAAATAGTTCAATAATTATTCAAACAGAATAAGAAATGAAACAATTTGGTTTTTTTTTTTTCTTTTTCAATGTTTGTCCCTTTTAGTCTGCTTTGGGGATGAAAGCTTTTCTCACAGCCCTCCACTGGAGCTGAATTTGTAGAAGAAAAAATGTGAAGATGCAAATGTTGGGAGGATGAGGAAGTGGAGCATTTGTCAACATTTTATCAACTGGACTGTGCAACTTCATCAGTCCACAGAGAAGACAGGCATGGACTTAGTAATAATGTTTATTTATCTGCCCTCACTGTGACCAAATAAATACAAGACAACTGATATTAGAATTGATGCTTTCAGGTTAATTTAACATGAATGTTCCAATCCAGAGTTCACTTACGCTCATAAGTGATGGAAAGCTCTTCCATAAGATGACACTCGTGTGAGTAGTTGCAACTTTTGCATCCTCTGTCTTACAGTCATACGAGAACACAAATACATTTTTAACAACTCCTTACTTTGACATGTAATGATACATTTCATGCCTGGTAATCTTCAAGGATGTTAATTTTTTTTTCATGTTGATGATACAGTTGGTATATTGTTTCTTTTTAAGATGTAATAAAAATTTTAAAGCGAAGTGACTGAAATTTCAAACCTTCCAAATATATAAATCTGTTCTGGCTCTCTGGAGCTGCTCCATTGTTCACATACTAAACCTGTTTTTGGTATCTATTTAAATTAAATATAATGTGCCATGTTCTGTCATGTAGTTAAATAATAAATTTGTAAGTGTAAAAGAACTATTGGGTTTATTTTGTCATTGCTTAGCTCTGAATTTACAGGACTAAGTAAACAAAGGATTTTTTGCATAAAGCAGGCACACAAAAGGTGACTCATGTTTGTATGTGTGTGTGTTTTAAAACATTTTGGCAACTGTATATGTTTTGAACGCTTTAAGGGTATTTTTTTGGTGCTTTTAATTGATTGCAGTAATTCTGTGATAGACTCTAGTTTCTGATGTTACTGCAAGAATGCATTTTTCATTTGTGTATGCATATGTGTAATGTATGTATATATGTATATATGTGTTTGTATACTAATCGCTTCTTGATTTCTCTCCTTTGGAAAGAAGTTTGAAATTATTTGCATTCTCTTTAAAGGGAGTACTAAAATTGATTTCACAATCCTAACTTGCAATGTTAGAAATATCCATGTATAATGCACATTACCCATTATTACTGTCTTTTTTTTTTTTCTATTTTTAAAACTGATTTGCTCCTTTGGTGTAGTTAGAGTTCATGAAAAATAGACTAAGTGAAATTAATATTTAAAGGTAACTCATTGCAGTGCCATTTTTTTAGGTACCTTTTTGGTTTTTGAAAAGTCAGTCTTAGTGGGCTGTGATAGCTTATAAAAAAAAAAAAGAAAAAAGATATGTGCTGGGTCAGACTGATGTCCATCAAGCCCATCATCCTGTCTCCGGCAGGTACCAAAAAGTAACTATTTCTTGTTGCTCACTTCAGGGATAGGTAATGGCTTTCCCATGTCTACCTGGCTAATAATTGTTTATGGAATTTTCTTTCAGGAACTTGGTCCAAACCTCTTTTAAACCCTGCATATTAGTTGCCTTGTCTGTGTCCTCGGGCAGTAGATTCCACAACTTGATTGTACGCTGAGTGAAAAAAATATTTTCTATGATTTGTTTTAAGTTTGCTGGTCATTAGCTTCATGAAGTGTTCTCTTGTTTTATTAATTGAAAGAGTAACTATCCCCTATTTACACATTCTACCACTCATGATTTTATCAACTTCTATGAAATTCCCTCTATCTCTTTTCCAAGCTGAAAAGTCTGTTCAGTCTTATGTCATAACGGAGCCATTTTTGTTGTCCTTCTTTGTACCTTTTTTTTTTTTTTTTTTAACTCTGATATTGTAAGAAATCAATACAATTATGGATTATTTGACTTAGATCAGATAGCATGTGTCTCAAGTTTATGTAAAGAGAGCAGAATGTCCCGACATTCTGCTACAATAAAACTATTATCTAGCTTCAAAAGAAGTATAAATATTAGAGATGTGAATTGTTTTTTGTGTTTGTGTCGTTCTTCATTTTTCGGCCGCTGCAGGAAATGGCGGTTTTTTTGCAGTTTGGGTCTTTTTTTCGCAAAAAATCAGTTTTTGAGTTAGCGCGCACTAACTCCCCATTAGATTTTGTTACTTTTTGTTAGTGCGCACTAATCTGAAAAACGAATTTTCACGAAAAAAATGGGAAAATCCCGATTTGTTTTTCGGGATCCCTGAAACATGCCGAATTGGACAATTTCGTTGACATTTTCCAATTCGGCAAAAACGAATGCACATCTCTAATAAATATACAATTGTTTTATATATAGTAGATATTGTTTTAAGTTTCTGGTTCAGCAGAATAAATCACTCTTGTTATAAAGGTGATGAAAACCCCTGTGTTTAACTCAGTTAACTTGCATATCTCAGATGTACTGCCAATAAACTACCCAGCTTAAAGTAGTAATTTAGCCAATTAATCTTATGCTGATTTAGGAGTGCATGAAGGCGTCTTGTGACGGTTTCAGGCTCTTTTGTCCTTCATTATAGTAGGATCATCCTTCTGGGAATCAGTCTTTTCTTAGCATGGAGGACAGCTGCTCGGTCATTGAGCAGTTACAGAGGCCTCTGTAAACTATACAGGCAGGGTACTGGAAGCGAAGATTAGCTTGGCTTACAAGGATTTAGGAAAAAATGAGATTGAGCAGGACTGTGCTGAGCAGGGAGCCCAGTTTCAAAGCATAGGCTTGAGTTTCATGAAAAGTCTCTGGTGCAGAGTTCATTGGTGTGAAGTTTGTATGAACAGCAGCAAGCGGTGTGGTCCTGAATCTGTAAATCCAAGGTCTTTCTTTTCTTTCATCAAAACTTCATACATCTGCATATAATCCAAAGTTGATATTGATTGGATGTTACTACAGTCTACTGATATAGAATTGATGGACTTATGATATGATGACTTCTTAGCTGGTAAGTATATGCATATTCTCACAGAGATGATGGCATGAGTTGGAAGACATCTGGTGAACAATGCTGGGCCTCATTCCTAAATACAAATGACTCTTAGTGGGTTCATCTGGAGTTAGTCCCAGTATGGGGGTGTCTACTGAGGGTACTATACAGATTGGAGCTCGATTACCTCAGACCAGTGAATCTTGGACATTGTACGAAAGGGCTATGACCCCAAGTGTACGAAACTTGGCCCAGAGGTATTTGTGGTTTTTATGTGTTAGCAAGTCAGAAAAAGTCAAATGAAATTTAAAAAAAAAAAGAAGCGTTTTTAAAAAAAATTAAATTGCTAGAAAAGAAACATGATAAAGTTGGTCCCTGATTATTTCTTTGTAAATCACATGTCCCTTTCATTACTCCTGAAATATTCCCTCACATAATCAGATGGCCAACTTTCTTGGAAGAAAGAAACTATTCCTTGATTTTATTAATCTATTTGATCTCTAATTGTGATTGATTTAACCCTGACCAACTGGAAAAAGCTGGACCTTAGGTGGGGATTTGGACCACAGTCATGTACTATGACTTTCTAGGCAAGCTCTTGTTATTTCCTCTTAAAATTTCATCATCCCCCTCTTTTGTGATTTTTAGCTGCAGTAGATTATAAACATGCATTTGTGAAATTTATATCTTTTGCATTTTGTTACAAACAGCATTAAGTATCTTTGTGGAAAAATCTGTCACTATTTAGTTCCTATTACAACAAACGTATCCACCAAAAATTACAATGAATAAGGGACTATCATATAAACCTCTCACTTTGATATCTTTTAGAGCCTTACATGTGCTCTATCGATAAATCAAAGGGGTACACTTTTAATCATTGGTCCAATTTTTAAAGATTTTTTTAAAGCATTTTTACAAAAATTACTAAAAAAGTGCACTACTTAACCGTTTGAAGTTAATTCATGCCCAACACTGTACCATGTTTCGCAAACTGCTGCTTCAAGGACTGGAATCAGCATGTATATAAATTCAAAGAATTCCTTCTTTTCAGTCCTGTTTTAATTTTCTGCAAAACAGTAAATACATACTTTAATGTCTTGATAATATTGAAAAAAACTCATATTGGGAAAGAAACTTACGTTGATTGAGGCGGCTGATCGTTTCTTCACAAAGTGTCTTACATAGAAACATAGAAATGATGGCAGAAGAAGACCAAACGGCCCATCCAGTCTGCCCAGCAGGCTACGCACTTTATCCATTTTTTTTCCCCTTTTTTTCTCTCCCACCTGTTACTATTGGCTTCCAGTACCCTCCAGCCCTAATTCCCCTCCACCCCACCACCAATTTAGAGAGCAGCGCCGTATCTGCATTCAAGTGAACGTCCAGCTCAATTAGGGGTAGCAACCGCTGTAACAAGCAGGCCACATCCTTACCCCATACTCTTACCCACCCCTGTTTTTATTTTTTTTATTTTTTTGAGATAGCAGCCCTCCATCCTTCCGCTCTGTGAAGGTGGAACACCAACTACTGGCCACTGGCATCCCGCTCTGTGAATGCCTCTGTGGCTACTGCCGCTCCGTGCAGTGTTTGAATGCCTCCTCTTTATTCACGCCCTCTAGACTTGATGGATCCACAGTTTTTATCCCACGCCCCTTTGAAGTCGTTCACAGTTTTAGACTTCACCACTTCCTCCGGAAGGGCATTCCAGGCATCCACCACCCTTTCCGTGAAGAAATACTTCCTGACATTGGTTCTTAGTCTTCCTCCCTGGAGCCTCAGCTCGTGACCTCTGGTTCTGCTGATTTTTTTCCGACGGAAAAGGTTTGTCGTTGTCTTTGGATCATTAAAGTTTTCAAGTATCTGAAAGTCTGAATCATATCACCCCTGCTCCTCCTTTCCTCCAGGGAGTACATATTTAGATTGTTCAGTCTCTCCTCGTATGTCACCTACCAAAGATTCAGCATTTTAACTGTGATGCCAAGCCAAGCTTTTTAAATTTTCTACGTGATAACGTAAACACGATGACTCTACTTGAGAAAATTTAAAGGGGCTACCAGAGATTACCTGACAGAGAACTCACATGTTGACGTAAATGTAATGACTGCATTCACAAGAGTTTTAAAAGGGCTGCACAAGATTACCTGAAAGAGAACTTACTGAGTCCAAAAAGTCATCGGCAAAACAATCACTCAATAAACCTTTGAGAATGAACTAAAAAAGATCTTTCAACGAAATGCCATCCATTTGATCTCTTTGAGTCCTTGAGGAACCACAGTATGGAGTTTAAAAAATCCATTTTTGCTCTTGTTGAAAAAGGCGAGTGGCTCTGTCCCACCTCACCAGTGGGAAAACACTTTCTCCAGATTTGTCCACCTACAATCTTGGATCTGATGATTATATTGCAAATAGTGTTCAACTAATGGTGCTTCTATCTTTCATGTTTTCAAACGAGATTTGTGTGCTGTCATCCGGACTCGAAAACTCCGCTGTGTCATTCCTACATATAACAATTTACAAGGGCATACTATGCAATATACCACATGAGTTGTCTTGCATGTAAATTCTGAAGATGGAACAGTTTTATGTCTTTGGAAGAGATAATTTTCAGAATCCAAAAGTTTTTGTTGACATAAATTAGTCACATGCATGTGTCTCCAAAAAAGGAGAATGATTGCTGGACCGAACTACCTGATCCCTGATGTTTTGAGCTCATGAGTATGCAATACGTAATGGAGATGAGAAAACCGGATGAACATCTTGTAAAGACCGCCAATGTTTTCGAATGATTTTACTTGCGGCCGCTGCTAATGGTGAATGTCTTATAACCAAAGTACGATGGTTGGAATCTTCAGGTGCTAGTTTCAAAAATTCTCGATTGCTATACAGTGCTCTACGCATTCATAGGAGGGCGGATAGCCCCTATCCAAAAAACGGGCAGCCATATCCTTGGCTCGATCCTTAAATTCCTGTCTTTCAGTACACAACCGCCTGAGTCGAAAAAATTGTCTAATTGGCAGATTTCTTTTAAAGGTTGTTGGGCATGCACTGTCGAAACGCAATAAACTTATGTTCCGTAGGTTTGCGAAAAATGCTGGTTTTTAACAAGTTCTGATGTTTACTAATTAGGATATCTAAAAAAAACACCAATCTCTGATGTACTGTCATCCCGCAAGATGAAGCTCAGTTTGCTGTGAAGAAAGTTCTATCACAAAGATCACCACCACAACGTATCCCAATAGAATATGTTTTGAAATTATTGACGCTAGCATTAAGCAAGAATTATTTTGCATACAATGGCCAATTTTTTAAATCAAATTTGTGGTTCAGTGTTTCGACAGTGCACACCCAACAACCTTTAAAAGAAATCTGCCAGTTAGTCAATTTTTTTGACTCAGGCGGTTGTGTACTGAAATTTAAGGATCGAGCCAAGGATATAGCTGCCAAGGATATAGCTGGATAGGGGCTATCTGCCCTCCTGTGTATGCAATACATACCGCAGAGCACTGTATAACAATTGAGATAATCTTTTTTTGAAACCAGCACCTGAAGATTCCAACCATCGTATCTTGGCTATAAGACATTCATCATTGGCAGCGGTCGCAAGTAAAATCATTCGAAAACATTGGCGGTCTTTACAAGATGTTCATCCAGTTTTCTCATCTCCATTACGTATTGCATACTCACAAGCTCAAAACATCAGGGATCAGGTAGTTCGGTCCAGCAATCATTCTCCTTTTTTGGAGACACATGCATGTGACTAATTTATGTCAACAAAAACTTTTGGATTCTGAAAATTATCTCTTCCAAGGACATAAAACTGTTCCATCTTCAGAATTTACATGCAAGACAACTCATGTGGTATATTGCATAGTATGCCCTTGTAAATTGTTATATGTAGGAATGACACAGCGGAGTTTTCGAGTCCGGATGACAGAACACAAATCTCGTTTGAAAACACAAAAGATAGAAGAGCCATTAGTTGAACCCTTTTTGCAATATAATCATTAGATCCAAGATTGTAGGTGGATAATTCTGGAGAAAGTGTTTTCCCACTGGTGAGGTGGAGACAGAGCCACTCGCCTTTTTCAACAACAGCAAAAATGGATTTTTAAACTCCATACTGTGGTTCCTCGAGGACTCAATAAAGAGATTGAATGGATGGCGTTTCGTTGAAAGATCTATTTTAGTTCATTCTCAAAGGTTTGAGTGATTGTTTTGCCGATGATTTTTTGGACTCAGTAAGTTCTCTTTCAGGTAATCTCGTGCAGCCCCTTTAAAACCATTGTGAATGGAGTCATTACGTTTACATCAACATATGAGTTCTCTGTCAGGTAATCTCTGGTAGTCCCTTTAAATTTTCTCAAGTAGAGTCATCGTGTTTACGTCATCACGTAGAAAATTTAAAAAGCTTGGCATCACAGTTAAAACGCTGAATCTTTGGTGGGTGAAAACACTTTGTGAAGAAATGATCAGCCGCCTCAATCAACGTAAGTTTCTTTCCCATTATGAGTTTTTTCAATATTATCAAGACATTAAAGTATGTATTTACTGTTTTGCAGAAAATTAAAACGGGACTGAAAAGAAAAGAAGGAATGTTTTTAATTTGAATACATGCTGATTGCAGCCCCTGAAGCAGCAGTTTGCGAAACATGGTAGTGTTGGGCATGAATTAACTTCAACAAAGGGGGAAGTAGTGCACTTTTTTAGTAATTTTTGTAAAAATGTTTAAAAAAAAATAAATTATTGGACCAATGATTAAGAGTACCCCTTTGATTTATCGATAGAGCACACATAAGGCTCTAAAAGATATCAAAGTGAGGGGTTTATATGATGGTCCCTTAGATTATTCATTGTAATTTTTGGTGAATACGTCTTGTTGTAATTGATTGCTATATCATATTGCCCATTAAGGCTTTTTTCTACACTATTTAGTTCCTAGGCAGAAGTTAGGCCACTGAGCACACCAATTCTACAGCAGTTCATACCAATCTGTTTGTAGAGTAGCATAAAAGTCCATAGCATCAGCTGCTTGCTTGGCAGTGCTAAAGTGATAGCTTTCAAATCTAATCCTGTTGGGTGGTGCTACAAGCAGTGTCTGTTTCCTATAGATTGATCTACTCATTTGTGTGTAACTATATGGTCTAGGTTTTAGAAATATGTATATTACAAGCTATCAGAATGCCTAACAAAGGATGATTATATGAGGGAGTCAAAAACTAAGATGGCTTTAAACTGTTTTGATGCTATGCTCAGATTCACCTTATTTGACTCACTCTCCTATAAGCAAAAGGTGTTAGCAAGTTCGTTTGGCCAAAATGTTTGTTTATCTATTTATTTGACAGTTTTTCTATACCATTGTTTGGCAGTACCATCACAACGATTTACAAATCGAACAATAAAAGTATAAAATAACAGAATTATAATTCAAATTAAGTAATACTAAAAATTCAAATTAATAATCAAATAACATCAAAAAAGAAAGCTTAAAACAGCACTGCATAAATATAAAGTTACTAAAAGAGCATAAAAGAAAATAAAATACAGAATAAAATCATAAATACTAAGAAAATGTCTACTATTTGCTCTGAGAATCACCTTCCATTTGTTTAAAAGCCTGTATGTATAACCAAGTTTGAAAAGGACCTGAAATCTTGTTGTAGTCTAAGGTTTACGGGCATTGCATTCCAAATTTTTGGTCCTGCAAGTGAAATAGCCCTATCCTGACCTGTGTGAGATGTGCTGTTTTTATTGAAGGAATTGGTAGTAAGCCTTTGTTTGCTGATCGTAGTGCCCTTTGAGGAGTATGTAAACGTATTGTAGTGTTAAGCCAACCTGCGTGCTCATCATATATCAGTTTGTGTAATGTGCTGAGAACTTTGTACTGTATGCGGTATTCAACTGGAAGCCAATGTAATTCAGCTAATACTGGAGTGTTGTGGTCCTTTTTCCTGCTGCCGATTAATACTCTTGCTGCTGCCTTCTGTAGAATTTGCAATGGTCTTAATGGTAGAAGCTAGTAAACCCAATAATAGTGCATTACAATAATCGGTACTGGCGAATATTAAGGACTGTAGAATAGTTCTAAAATCCTTGTGACTAAGTAGTGGTTTAAGGCGTTTTAATGGCATTAATTTCCTGTAGCCTTCTCTTACTTTGTGTGACTTGTTGTTTTAGACTGAGCTCATTATTGATTATTACTCCAAGATCACGTACCTTATCGGACAGTTTAATTGTTAAATTATCGTTGATCACTATTGGTATTTGAATAATCTGAGAGGCCTTTCTAATTGAATAAATTCAGTTTTATCCATGTTGATTACTAATTCCATTTGTGTTAAAAGCTTTTAATTATGTTTAAATACATGGCTGCTAGTTTAAAAGTTTTATCAAGGGTATCGGCTATTGGTAAAATTAGTTGGATGTTGTCTGCATATAAATAATTATTGAACCCTAATCCTGCTAAAAGATGACAAAGTGGCATCATATATATATATATATTAAAAAGCATAGCTGAAAGGGCATATCCCTGTGGTACTCCTGTCTCTTAACATGTTTTTTTCTGAAAGAGTATTGTTTATCTGTACCTGATAAAATTGGTTCTTTAAATATGATTCAAACCATTGTCTAGTAATGTCGCTAAGTCCTATTTCTTCAAGTCTTTGTAATAATATTGCATGGTTCACCGTATCTAACGCAGATGAAAGGTCTAGTAAAATCAGAAGGTATTGTTGGCCACTATCGAATCCCCTAAGTATTGTGTCTGTTAATGATAGTAATTGTTTCGGTACTATAGTGTTTTCTGAATTCATGTTGGGATGGATATATAATGTTGTTAGCTTCTAAATGCTCAGTCAGTTGTATTTGTATCGTTTTTTCAATTAATTTTGCTAGGAAAGGGAGATTAGATACGGGTCTATAGCTGCTTAATATAGACGAATCCAAGTTTTTTTTCTTTTTAATGGGTTTGATGATAGTGCCCTTTAGCATATCTGGAAAAGATCCTTCCTTTAGAGAGAGGTTAATAATGGCAGTGATATATGATACTAGAGGTTTTAGTGCCAATGTAGGTATCACGTCAATTATATGGTTAGTGGGTTATAATAACTGACAAATATCCATTGTGATTCTGAAAACTGACTTTTATTTGTTTTAATACATATATATATATACATTAGCTTAATTTAATATCTTTCAAGGTTTTCAAATAACTTGACATTTCTTAATGTCAAATCTTTCAAGTAAATGCAGGTATAATTTAATATTAAGTCACATAACATCAGTTGACAAAGCAAAAATAGAAATACCTAGCAATAATTTATTATAAAAATATAGCATGAATAAATATTTTAAAAATAAATATTAAAATAGGCATGAAGGTTTCATTACAACTTTTCATTCTTAATAAAGAACAAAATTCTTCATCTGCCTTGCACAGCAGATTTGTAACAGAAGGAGCTCACTTGAACTAGAATGTTCATACATCATTTGAACTAGAACGTTCATGGGTGAAGACTTCCCTTTGTGCTGAGAAAGCGAATGGCCCTGATGGTTTTCTCTATGAAGAGAGTGAAGTCACGCAGAATTAGGCGGGTACTGACTCTTTGCATCCAGGTGTCATCTGTCTGGAGTTTAGGCAGGAGGGTCTGCTGTTTATCTGCAATGGGCACGGCATTGGGATTTTTCATCTGTCGCAAAGAAACCAAAAGTCTTTAGTTTACCAAGCAATACAAAATGGTTTTAGAGTAAGGTTCTTCTGTATGAAAAAGATGAACTATGGAGGCTGAACATTTATTTGATTCTTAAAGCATCTCTCTCTCTCTGTATATATGTGTACATGTGACATGCATATATATGTGACATGCATATACATGAGACATGCATCTGTTTGAATATAAATTTGAGATTGCTAATTTGTGTCTAAAGTAGAAAAACACAATTCTAGAAAACATTTTACTTTATAAACTCTATACATATTGTTGGATCAAGATTGATTTCACACCAGTATAGTATTATCTACTCTAAGTCAGTAAACTTTGATCAGCTGGTTTTTATTTTTCAGTTCAAAGGGGAAAAACTCACAAATTGCATTGTATATCATTACAAATTCTTACCCCTCTTTGTTATTATTATTATTATTTTTATTTAGAGCTTTTTTATACCGACATTCATGATCCCAATCATATATCGGTTTACAAGGATCAATGGTGCAATAACATTAACATCAACTTGAACAATAGGCGAAAAGTGGTAGAAGTTACAATAAAACAGGGGCACTCGAACTGGAAGGAGCATCAGTGTCTTATCAAATGTTTTGATAAGACACTGATGCTTCATTTTTGCAAAATATTAACATTTAATAGTTTTGAAATATGGACAGGAGGAGGATGGTCTGAATTTCCCAGTGCTGATGTCACAGGGCACAGACCTTAAGAGGCACGAGAGGCTATCTGTGGAAACGTCCAGAATCAGATTTAAAGTTTGCAGTCTTTGCACAATTTGTTTTGTACAGGTGTCGTCTGAGCAGGAAATTAAAGCTTACATTTAACTACATGCAGTTTTAAAAGTAGTCATCTCAGATATGGTTTTTTTTTTTTTTTTTGCAAATTTGGTGATTTTTCTTTTTATGTTAAAACAATTTTTAATATCTATTTTTATAGAAGGGGGTACCATTTAAGAAGCAATTCCTGCCATCTGCCAGGCTTTCTTTTGGGTGCATACTGTATGCTGACTGAAAAGTGCATTTTTAAATAAATGTTAAAACTCATACAGCTTGCAAAATTGCTTGAGTTTTTACACATTCAGAATAAAATGGACTTTTAAATTGGTATATGAGGTGCATGTGGTACCTAGATATGAAAAAGTAACATTCCCTTGTTTTGCTTATGTTTTCACCCAATACCTTAGAAGCAGGGTTTCCAACTGGCTCTATTTTGTGATATGTCCTAGTTTTACCCCACCGCCTGCATGGCATTCCTATTGCAGTCCCTAAGAAAAGGTCCATGCAGGCGGTGGAGTAAAACTACAACCTCATCAACCTGTCCTGAAAACATGGAGCCAGTTGGCAACCCTACCTAGAGGCAAGACAGATACATGCAAAGTGCTAATATATTTCTGTAACTTTTTAAACCAAAAAGATTTCCTTGTAATGCTCTAAAAAACATTTCCTCATTGATCCAGCATTGCTGTGTGCTTTCACTTTCTGATCTGTTCCACAAATGTCATTCTAATTGAACACATCCAACCAACCAACTTCAAGGTGCAATCTTGAGTGAAACAAAATCTGCTCAAACTATTCCAGCTTTGCAGACTCAAATCCAAAAATTGTTTAACATCCCCCTTTTTATTTTGCAAAAATATGAAGGGAGACATTTAGTGCAGCAGGTTTCATGGTGCCTTTATGTAATTGCTTAGATTTTTTTTTCTCCACAATTCAGGACCTTGATTTTGTATATTTATTAATGTACCACCAATCTAAACATTTTACTCAGGCAAGGGCTTGTAGCACAGTTTTCTTTTGTAGACTGTGTGTGAGATCTTCTAATCTGGTCCTAATTCTTTTGGTGTTATATCACATGTAGTGAATGTTGGAATCATGGAACAAGAAGATAATCTTTAAAGTTGAGAAATACTGTGTTATTATACAACTCGTCATGTACCAGGACCTTATCAAAGTGAGTTTATCACCAATAGAGCCCCAGAGAACTGCAGAAACTCTGCCTGAACTGGAACCAACTATGATTGTGGAGAAGATCAAAACAGAACTGGAAGACATTCCAGGAAGAAAGACAAAGCTGTTTAAGAGGCAAATAGGTTGTGTGAAGTAAAACAAAAAAAAAGTGGAGTTTTTTTTGTGTGACATCTTTTTTCAGTCTAAAATCTTGAGTTGTGTTAGAAAACTCACCATCAGTTTCACTATAGCTGCCAGATGCTTTGTTTTGTGGCATAAGGACTGCACTAGCTTTCCTTCAGTGGTAAATGTATTTTCCACAACTAATAGGTATGGCTGGAATTCCACAAGGCCACTGGAGATCTTTTGCAGGCATTTGTCCTATAATAACAACAATATTATCATAAGCAATTGCATGGGAAATCAGTACTCTATACATAGGTAGAAGGATACCATAAATTTCATATTTACCCTTTTAAATCCAGATTTAAAGCATCCATTTTCTGCTGTGATCTTTGGGAGGTCCAGATTATTTTGCAGAAGTACTTCCATACTGTTATCACATACAGTGTACTTATTACATAGCTGGGAAAAGGAAAAAAAAAAACACCTTTATTGTATATCATTTCAAAGAATAAATCCAATAACTTGCATCATTGGGAGTGTGCTCAGTATAGACACTAGCTTCTTAAAATCTTTGTAACAAGCAGATTTCATGCTGAAATAGGCTGTTCAAAGATTGCTAATTAACAGGATGTGACAGAGTATGTAGGGTGCAATGCAGTTCTGAACACTGCAGTTAGTTTCATTGAGCACACAGAATTATGCAAGAATATGAGATGAAACTTTAAATTTCTTAAAGTGACAGTAGCTTTTTCTGGATATTGCAAAATGTGTGGCTAAAACATACCAACTTGTTAAAATTCCCTCCATTTGCTCTATTTATGATTTTATTTCTGAGGAAACACTAGTGTTTGAAGGATATGAAAGATACTCCCACCATGCTGAATCTAAGTAAGGTAAGGTGCCTCTGTACTGACCTGAAGGCATCAAACAGATGTATGTGAAGCAAGAACTGATGCAAAGTGGACAGAGGGGAAATAGTTGATTTTTTGTTTTTATATGGAGTGTGGCCTTTGTAAAATGGATATAACTTAGAAAAGAAATAAAATTTACTAGGGCACATGATAAAGAAGACTTAAAGAAAAAGACCAAAAGAGGAACAATGATGCTAATAATAGTTTCAGGAATGTGGCAAGCCTGGCCGTATTGCAGGGTCATCTCTCCTTATCTCCACCTTCAACCATATTAATTACCAAATGCTGGAACATGATGCAGAAAGATCCCTGGGCACTGGTTCTCTGCATTACAGATTCTAGGGCAGTGTCTGCTTATCCTGGTTAGCCATTCCCCGTTGCAGAACCAGAAGGCAGAGCTATTTAGAAACCAGTAAAATCAGCCTGGAGCTGGCAGGTCTGAGAATGGCTTTTCAGTTACTCAGATGTTATCCTGAAACGTGTCCAGACGCAAGTCCTCTTCTGGTCCCCTGTCCTCTCCCCCCCCCCCCCCCCCCCCTGTGATTTTAGTACTGAGAGAGGTTTTTTCCTGTTCACAACTTGTTGATAAATTGGGTCCTAGCCTTTCAGACCAGTAGTCGCATATGAGTGCATGTACAATGCATAAAATAGGACCCTATGATTTTCTTGGTTCATTGTATAATTTTAAATAATGGAGATTTTTCATAATTATGTTTTCTTTCTGGTGATAATTAAGAATCTGCTGTAATTATCCAACTAATAAAAACTGAACTTGTTTTCCTCTGGTATGAGGAATATCTGCTTTTGTAAAATATGAAATGGCTTGCTATTTTAAACTGATCTCAGAAAAAGAAAAGCATTGTGGTAGCTCATACTTTGTGACTATAGGACGTGGAGTAGCTTTATGTTGAATAGTAAATTATTTTTTAAACTATAGATGTTCCCTTTACTTATGTATTTTGGCAGAGGAAGTGCTAACAGTAAGGGCAAGGTTGAGGGATAAGGCACTGAGCATGGTCTGAAATCATCTGGGTGGAACTTGCTTTTCATATCTAGAATAGTGGGTGTATATATCTCCTTATTTGCTGTTAACGCCATTACTTACCTTGGCCAGATAAGAGGATAAAACAAGATAACCTGAGCTGGTTGCTGTCAGTTTTAAGATGAATGGGGTTGATTTATTAAAGGCCTGTGCTAGTTTTATCAGCATGAAAATCCCAGTACTTTCAAAGTGGGAAAACATCTGCACAAAACTGCTGCAAACTTTACATAAATCAGCCCCAGCGTTGGCTAAAGCCACAATTCCCAAGGTTCCCAATATAATTCCCTTATACCCTGGCTATAGCAGCACCACCTCAGGGCACCATATAAATTGCTTTGTGTTTAAGAAAAGTGTGTATAAGTAATTCTGTTGTGAGATCTGTGTGTGTGTGCATAAATAATATGCAAATACTGTGTATATGTTCTGAGATCGGTGTGTGTGCATTTAATCTGAGCTCTGTGTATGTTCTGAAATGTGTGAGTGTGCAGATATTGTGGGGTATAGTATGTGCATTTATATATTCTGAGATCTGTGTGAATGTGAGAGTGCATATAATGTGGCTATAACGTGTGTATGCAAATATGTGTGTGTGTATATATATGTTCAGAAATTTTGTGTGCATGTAATTTTGGGCACAGAGTCTGTGGGTGTGTGCGCACGCATTTATGTGTTCTGAGATCTCTCTGGGTGCACATGCAATGTAAGTATTGTGTGTATATGTGCGCCTGTCTGGACTCACCTCTGCCTTCAGCGTGGCCGCTTCGCTTTGGATCAGCAGGGCCAAGGACAGGTAGTTGGGTTGGGGGGAGTCGGGCTCCGACAGTTCCTCGCCCGAGTAATCGGCGGGAGGCAGAGCGGCTGCCCGTGCCAGGCTCCGGCTGCCAGCCAGGAGCAGCAGCGCCGTCAGGATCAGAGCTGGCAGGAAGGAGACGCCTGTCAGAGACAAGAGGGGAAGCAGAGAGTGAACTTCGGGGAAGCCTCGGCGCCGCGCACGGGCGCTTCCTGCCGGCCGCGCGCTCGCTCTCTCGCTCGCCATTGGTCGGCGGAGGGTTACTTACTCGTCTGTGGGAGCTCCATGCCGCGCTTCTTCTTCTTCTCTCTCTGGGCTGGCAGCCGGCTTAGATTTGGCCAGAGGAGAGTGAGCTGCATGCCCCAGCCATGGTCTTGTATTTATTGGGGGACCGCGGAAAGTCCAGTTTTCTTCCATAGTTTTTTATTTTGCAAGTAAGGACCTGGTTGTAAGGGGAGTGGCAATTATAGGAAGGAAGAATGAATGGGCGATTGGGAAATGAAATAAGAGTAGCAGGGCTCTCCTGAATGAGACGTTGCGGTGAGGTCATCGCAGCCTCACCATATTAGTTTACGAGTTTTGTTATTTTGTTTTTTTTAAGTATGTGAAAACGAAATTTATATGAGAAGTATTTTCAAAAGGATATCGTTTCGTACGAAACTCTGAAATGAGTCAGTGCAGTTGCCCATAACGTCTTCCCTTCTTTTCTTTCTTGATATGAAACTTGGATTTGACATCTCTAACTTTCTATAAAGTGGTATATTTTGGCAAACACTAGATTTCCTTTATAATGCCCAGACTGGGCATTATATTATATTATATTCGTTCCTTCCGATATCTGATCTCTTTCTGGGCAAGACTTTCAGCAATAGGCTTGCACGGCAGGCAGATGGCGACAAGTTTCACTCAGTTTCTAGTATTGGGAGTTTCAGGTTGAAATTTGCTTCTCCCTGATTGTTAGAATACATACCCTCAAGACAATTATCCTTGCCAAGTCTTACTTCTTCCTGCCATTATAATATTCCTATTGGCAACTAATATATAATAGTAAATGTGTACTAACATTGCAAACTGAGTTCCAGTAAAATCAACAAAATAATGTCCAAATCACAAATTTTATTGGAATACTTAGTACTATAAACATATTCTCGTAATGTGCGCTAATACCTATGTATTCATTATTTTTCTTGTTATATAGGGTGGCCAATGGAAAAGTAGCCCGTCTCCAATACCAGTGCATTGGAGGCAGGCTACTTTTCCATGGGCACCCTGTATATTTTAAGAATATTCATTTTTAGTGAAATTCCAGATGGATAATTGTGTATAGTAAATACATTGGTCCTGCAGAAAACTGATTTCTTTATAATTGGTTCTTGGGATAATTCCTATGATGATACAATTAAAGGTATGGGAACCTGGAGCATCCAATGAGAACAGCAATTCAGTATTTTAAAGTATGAACTAAGTCTCCATCTTAAAAAAACACACCCAATATATATGGATAAACAAATAATTGACTTTAAAACTTGCAACATAATTTTTTTTTTGTTTTACAAAGATCTATAAAACAGGATCTTAACTATAGTTATCAAATAATTAATATAGGCCACAGACTCGTACACATTACTGATGAGACTTCACCTGGAGATATAGACATTTCACAGACTGGCTACCAAAATCTGCAACAAAAGCCCTATGAAATGAGACTTGGGGACCTTATATATATATATATATATATATATATATATATATATATATATCTCATGGGGGAGAGGAGAGACATGCAGGTTATGATAAGATTTTCAAATACCTCAAAGGTATAAATGTAAATGCTGCAGAAGAGACAAGCCCTTTTTAATGGAAATGACATTGTAGAATAGGAAGCTCCAAGCCTTTCTTCATTGAAAGGGCGGTGAATGCATGGAACAACAATCCCAATGGAAGCTGCGGAGGCACCAGACGGGTAATGGAATGCAAGAAGGCATGAGGTAAGCACAGAGGATCCCCTAGTGACCAATGTGCAGTGCACACTGACCTGTGAAGTTAATTCAGACTGCTTCCCCCTGGTGGCAAAAGAGTAAAGAAAAAGCCAGAGATCAACTGGAAGTCAATGGCTTATTACTACCAAGTACATTGGGGCAGATTAGGTGGGCCTCCTCGTCCTCATCTGCCATCATATTCCGTGTTTCTATGTTAATTTATCTGCGCTGCTCAAATGCATTTTTGAACACTAGTACTTTTGCAAGCTTCAAGGTGAAAGGCAGAGATGGGCTGAAATTTCAGGTTCCATGGCCCTTGCCCATATTCTCACATATTTAAGGTGATTATTGAAGCAGAATTCAAGACAGTTTGAATCTCAAACAGATCTTGGAGAGTTCAGCAGAAGAGGAATCCACAAGGGCTGCACTCTTTGGGGCGGATTTTAAAAGGCCTGCGCGCGTAAATCCTTCCGGATTTACGTGCACAGGGCCCTCGCGCGCCGGCGTGCGTAAAGCCCCGGGGTTTTTGAAAAGGGGCGGGAGGGGGCGTGTCCGGGGGTGTTCCCGAAACGACATGGCATTTCGGGGGCAGGCCGTGGCGTTTCGGGGGCGGGCCCGGGGGCGTGGTCGAGGCCTCCAGACCAGCCCCCGGGACCGGAGGACGAAGCAGGGCTGCCGGCCGGCGCGCGCAAAGTTACGCCTGCGTAGCCGCGCGTATCTTATAAAATCTGGGATCGGCGCGCGCAAGGCTGCCGATTTTGGGCAGCCTGCGCGCGCCGAGCCGCGCAGCCTGCCTCCATTCACTCCGAGCGGCCTCGGAAGGAACTTTCTTTCGCCCTCCCCTCCCCTTCCCCTACCTAACCCACCCCCCCGGCCCTATCTAAACCCCCCCTACCTTTATCAATGGATTTACGCCTGCGGGCTGCTGGCGCGCCAAGACCCGACCCAGGGGCTGTTCTGGAGGGCGCGGCCACGCCCCCGGAATGCCCCCGGGCTGAAACCACGCCCCCGGGCCTGCCCCCCAAACGTCACATCATTTTGCGACGCCCCTGACACGCCCCCTTAAAAAAGCCCCGGGACTTACGCGCGTCCTGGGGCTCTGCGCGCGCCAGCGTGCGAGGGCCCTGCTCGCGTAAATCCGGCCGGTTTACGCGAGCAGGGCATTTAAAATCCGCCCGTTAGCTTAAATTTCTTGGCAATTGATATATTTTCTGATCCTCTACAAAGCAGGTTTTTTTTTGATAATATAATTTTTTCCAATGTGCTAGAGGCTCAAAATTAGTGCTTGCAGTTCCGGTGTCTTTTATGTAAATAGCTTGATAAGTTAGCACACTTAGGGCCTGACTCATCAAGGAAATTGCTTTTGTCTAAAAGAGAGAGAATCCAGTTAAGGTTTCCCTGTAAATGTATTATTAAATTGCAAGGAGATAAATACTTGTTTTATGATCCAGTTCAATTGGAAAGTTTTCTTATTAAGAGGGTGGCTTTAGCTTGTTGACGCAGTCCCTGGTGGGACCAATTTAGTTTGGGCTTCATTTTGTCCTACCCATATGTGACTTATAGATCAAAATTCAGAATATACATATATATTTTATTTTTCCCCTTGAACTCACTGTTAATGGATTACTTGTGTTTTTAACTATGGCAAGGTTGTTCTTGACTGTATATTTGAAATGCATAAATAAAAAGTTAAAAAATAATAAAACAAATAACAAAATAGCTGCAATACCCGAATGTAATCCGCTTTGAAGTGGCTGAAAGGCGGAATCTAAAATAAAATAATACATACCATATAAATACTATTTAATAATACAGATAACTACATATAAAACCTTATTAAGAAGCATATACTTAATTAGAAAATAACTCAGGCCCATAAAGTTCATTGAAACAACTTGATCTATTCATAACATATGGGCTTATTAGAAATTCTTTCCATCATGCAGGCACATATTGGCGAGATAAGAGACTGAGCTTTCTCAGTGGCCGGTCCAATCGCTTGGAATAACATGCCCTAAAACCTGAGACTCCAGACGACACTGCCATATTTTCTTTTTAAATTTTAATCGTAGTTGTACCAGTGTGAATTTGGAAATGAAAATCCTTAGGAGTCCCACAAATAAAGTAAAAAATGCAGCCAGTTGTTAATATCGAATTGGGGTCACCTGAGCTATCAGTCAGAGAGAGTTTCAAATTGGAGATGATATATATTGTATTTTTAATGTATGTATGTGTTTTTTATTTTTTAATTCATCTACGTATGTGGGTTATACCTGTAAACCGCTACAATATCTGCACAAGTATGCAGTGTAAAAATAGTTTAAAATAATTAACATAAAACAATATGTAACAATTACTTCTGATATGTTTTTAGTTTGTTTAATTGTATCTCCCCTCTTCTTATGGTGGGTTAAGAGGAGGCATTCTTATGCTAGGTGTATATTTCATTATTTGATTTTTTTTCTTATATAGTTTTTTCTTCAGGTGTACCTTATTTCTTGTTTCAAGTGTACTGAATTATATTTTACAATTTGTATAAATAATACAAAAACAGAGTATAAATTAAGATATAAAAAAAACACTGACAAAAAAAGAACATTTCCTTTCTATAGCAGACACCAGTGAAAAGTTCAGCCTTAGAGGAAACTTCTTTTTTTGAATTCAGTTAGTAAGGAGACCTAGATGCACTTTAAGTAACATTCCAAAGGTGATGGAGATGAGAAAACAGCAAAAAGGTGATAAAGTCACAACAAATTTAGACATGGGAATTGACACAGATTACAGAAGTCATTCACCCCCGAACGTCGCACCGCCCCCGACATGCCCCCCGACACGCCCCCCTAGCGAAGCCCCGGGACTTACGAGCGTCCCGGGGCTTGCGCGCGCCACCGAGCCTATGCAAAATAGGCTCAGCGCGTTTGTAAACCGCCTAGACGGACATGTAAGTGCCCAAGTGCGCGGTATATAAAAAACTTTTAAATAAATTAAATAAATAAATAAATAAATAAATAGCCAATTCACATTCACCAACTCCTTTCATGATTTTGTAGACTTCTATCATATCCTCCCTCAGCCGTCTCTTCTTCAAGTGGAACAGCCCTAACCTTTTTAGTCTCTCCTCAAGGGGAGCTGTTCCATGTCCCGTATCATTTTGGTCACCCTCCTCTGTACTTTCTCCAGTGCAACTGTATCTTTATTGAGATGCAGTGCCCAGAACTGCACACAGTATTTAAGGTATGGTCTCACCATGGAGTAATACAGCGGCATTATGACATCCTCCATTTTATTTTCCATTCCCTTCCTAATAATTCCTAACATTCTGTTTGCTTTTTTGACCACCACAGCACACTGAGCTGATGATTTCATTGTATCATCCATTGTGATGCCTAGATCTCTTTCCTGGATGGTAACTCTTAATATGGAACCTAACATTGTGTAACTACATCAAGGGTTATTTTTCCCTATTTGCATCACCTTGCAATTGTCCACATTAAATTTCATCTGCCATTTGGATGCCCAATTTTCCAGACTCACAAGGTCCTCCTGTAATTTATCACAATCAGCTTGTGATTTAACTACTCTGCATAATTTTGTGTCATCCACAAATTTGATTACCTTGCTTGTTGTACCTCTTTCCAGGTCATTTATAAATAAATTATAGGTCCAAGTACGGATCCCTGAGGCACTCGAACAAATAAAGAAAACTTCCACAATATGAGCATCTAGAGAACTGGGAGAGCAGTGCTTTATGAGTCATCCTGAGAAGTCCCTGAGGCAGCGACTCAGCAAAATGTGTTCACGTCGGACTTCAGACTCTGGAACTCTATGGATTTAAGCAAAAGGGAAGTACAGTTCTTTTCAAATTTTATGAAAAAGTTTTCAAAATAATAAGAAAAATTGGAAAACCATAAGAAAATGGATTGGACCGATGATTAAAATAAGACCTGTAACGGTGGCAATACAAGTGTGAGCTTGTTTAACCGTGGGTGTATGAAGGTCCCAAAATTCATTATAAAAATTGTTATATGATGTATATGTGATACTAATAACAGCATAAGAGAAAGATAAAAATTTTATGACACAACATGATTGTTATAAGTTATCTTTGCTCGTTGGTCACTGGACAAATCAATACACTTTTACATTGGGTTGCTTACGTGTTGTCCTGAAAAATGGCACATCCGCAATGGGATAAGATATATAGTTTTTCACATGACCAATTAAATGATGCACTACAAAGCGAATCTTTGTTCTCGGAAGACAGTCAGGGTCTCTCCCTCACAAGTTGGACGGAATTGATAACACTACAGAAATGTCTAATTAGGACAGAGTTACACGGCACAACTATGGTAGAATATCTGAAACATCAGCGCATCCCACGGGGGCTCTGGATGGTTAAAGAACCTAAGATATACACCAAATACCCGGACTTTTTAGAGAAATGGTCTTTTATCCTCAATAAATGTTCCATGGACCTAATATTATTAATCGTTGGTCAGGCTCGCAAAATCGCGTCCAAGCTATGGGAACAATCACAAACCATGTTAGAGTCTTTAAAGCATGACGTAGCCCTGGATACCTTTGATACCAGCCTGCAAGAGTTTAAACACAATATGGAGAAATTTAAAGCTGAAATCAAAGCTACTAAGGTCAACAAGTTCCACAGAGATGAAGGGGACTACAAAAAAGGATCCATATACCATTGGCTCAACCAGGAATCAAAACCAAACAAGTCACGTTTAATTTTTCAGATAGTTCATCGGGCAGTGACGAGGAACATCAGTCGGGGGACTACTCATGTCCGGTCCAATACAGGGGCCAGAATACAAGAGGCAGAAGATGGGGAGCCAGGAACTATCAGAACACAGAATGGAATCGTCCCAGGACCAGATCCCAATTTTCAGTGAACAATTTTTCCCCACAAGGAGGCCAGAAGGACTGGACATGCCTTCAGCAGTTATAAACATCTCGGGGTGCCCTTTAACTGCCATTGAGGAAGCAGTTTTAAACAAAGGGCTTAACTATGTTCCCACTCAGAAACATGATCCTTTCCAATTTAGGTGTGACTTCAGCAAATTCATCAGACAGCTACAATGAAAATTTTTTCTATCACGTAGTCCTTTAGAATTCATTTCGACCACTGAATCTTTAGTTAAATTAAAATCCAAGTGGAGCCCACCACCACCGGGAGACTCAGCCATTAACACTTTTCAGAACTTGGTGTTGTGAGACATTGAAGAAATAGAAAAATCAAAATCACATGTTTATTTCAACATGACACATGAGGAATCACAGGCTTTACATCACTTACAGAATAGAGAAGATATTGTAATTAAACCAGCCGACAAGGGGGCACTGTGGTAGGCATGAGCAAACCATCGTATCTTAAGGAAGCGTATCGACAACTATCCAACAAGACTTTTTACCAAGAATTAAAAGAGGATCCTACCCACAACACCTTGATTGAAGCAAAGGAAATAATAGAGCGGGGATTTGAACTTGGATACATCACCAACTCGGAACGGAACTATATGATTAACAACAATCCTAGAATACCTATTCTATATTTAGTTCCAAAGATACACAAAACATTGATCAACCTGCCGGGCAGACCAATAGTCTCTGCCAAAGAGTCGGTAATAGAGCCAGTCTCTGTTTTCCTTGATAAGATCCTACAACCTTTTGTACCATTAGCAACATCTTACATCAAAGATAGCGCTAGCATGCTGCAGTTCCTAGCTACAGTTAACACAAGACGGCTTTTTAGTTGCGATGGACATTGAATCACTATACACTGTAATCCCACAGGATCAGGCATTAATTGCGGTCACCAAGGCCCTGGAATCTCATCCACAACCTCAAAGAATTCCCACAGATTTCATCATTGAATTGCTGAAGTTGGCATTAAGTAAAAATTATTTTATGTTTGAAGACAAATTCTACCTACAAATCCGAAGCATAGCCATGGGCACTGCCATGGCCCCCGACGTCACCAACATTTTTGTTTCCACATTTGAAGCATTACACATTCATGGATGTAAGTGGATTCAATATCTAAAATGTTGGAAGAGGTATATTGACAACGTTTTTATCAGTTGGGAAGGCCCCCAGTCGGCTCTTTTAGAGTTTCATGCCTGGTTAAACAACTATGCTCACTCTTATCCCCCCTCCAAGCCAGGCTTTCAGTCTTACACACACATAATCTACACACAATTTACTCTCACTGGGGCCTACTGCATCTTTGATGTGAGCAGGGCGGGCTCCGCTCACAGCACACAGGGGCCTGCTTCATCTTCACTGACAGTGGGACAGCTCCATTCACGCCATGCCGTGGCCTGTGCCATCTTCACCACGAGCGGGACCAGCTCCGCTCGCAGCACACCAGGGCCTGCTTTATCCTCACTGTGAGTGGGATCGGCTCCGCTCACAGCACACTGGGCTTGCTCCATTTTCTCGAATTCTGGGCAGAAAATGGAAATTCTGCACAGGAGGGGAATTCTGCAAAACCTCTGCGCTCCACAGTAGCGCAAAATTCCCCTGGGAGTAACTTCTGATTTATTCGGAACTTCCTTGCGTCTGGGCTCGTGCCAACCACTGCTCCAGCCATCAGATCTTTCCAGTCTTGTGGTCATGGGAACCTCTTCTGAAGAAAGAGAACTTAGGACCATTGATGCATTCATTGGAGGGTGGAGTTACTTTTAATCTTCATGTTGCAGGTGTTGTTTCCAGTGGAGAAGTCTCAAATTTAGTTGCTAATTCTTCACCTAGGGCTTTACCTGGGAAATTAATCCTAATAGAAATTATCCTCATAGATGTTTGAAAGATGGTTGTTAAAATGGATAATATCTTGACTCATACCACTTAGAAATTAATCCAGTATATGGATGAATCTAAGACTGTGTTAGAAGATCATACTGTTCGTTTATCTATATTAGAATCAACGGTATCAACTATGGCCCTCCTCTTGCAAACTTGAAATGCTTCATTTATTAAAGATAGCTTAAGGTATCATAATCAGCTCGAGATGTTAGAAAATATCCAACGAAAAAAGAACTTGTACTTTTGAATTTTCAAGTCACTAGATTGATGTCATCTTTGGAGTTGTTTAGGAAATATATTTATTTATTCTGCATTTTTATATACCGACATCTGTTTACACATCGTATCGGTTTACATAAACATAAACAGTGTCGCCATAACAACAGGCGAGGCTTTTACAGAGAACAAAACTGTAGTAAGAGGAAAAATATAGGTAAACTTGGTACAGTTAAATATATGTTACAGTTAAATATAGGTTATAGGTATAGTTAAATATAGGTTAACTCGGGTACAGTTAAATAGGTAAAATAAGGAAGAAACTGTATGTACAGGTCAGGACTGGGTACATTGGTCAATATTTACAATATTTACAATGTTATGCTCCGATAACAGTGGAAAGAAGGTTAAGATGGTGACATACAACTCTTTGCTTTTATTCATTCACATCGCACGGTGGATCGAAATATTGTGAATTAATTGAGGGGAAGGCCTGTATGAAATAGGTAGTATACCCATTAATAGAGATATAGCCTTACCTAATCTCTATTATTTGCCTGGCTATAGAAAGAATGTGGCTGAAAATGAGAGTGGGTTGGATACCTTGTTCTCTCTGAGCACTAATATATCTACCTTTTTAGAAGCATCAATAAATAATATTCTGTGCAGAAAGTGATAAGGATTTGGTTCTTCAGAAGTAATTTAAGAAGAAAGAATTTTTGTTTTGTGGCCAGAAAATTCAAGTATTTCCTGATGTTTCACGAGTTACTCAACTTTGGAGGAACTAGCGGCAGGGGGTGGTAACCTTTGGTACCACTTTCTTTCTCAAGTTTCCATGAAACTGTTTAATGAGTTATCAAAATAATAAGTTTGGTTTTTCTGACCACTCATATTTGGAAACATTTCTGATAGATAAGAATGGTTAATTGGGAAGGGGTTAGGTCTATACTAGGGATGTGTAGGTTGGCCATATTGATAGATGGTTTTGCTCCCCCTGTTTCTGTGATTTCCCCTGTTTTTTCCTTTTGTTAAAGAATTTTCTTATATATACCCCTCTCCCCATTTACCACGGGGGACTTTTTGTTCTGGGTTTCCTATGTATTTTGTTTAATAGTGTGGATTGATTTAAGTGGGAATCTCAGAAAAGTTTCTTGTAAATCATTGATGATTGTTCATCATGTAAACTTTAATAAAAATAAAATTAAAAAAATAATAGAAAAACTGAAGAGTGATCTCAGAAATTAACAAGAAGTGTAAAGTGCTTGGCAGCTAATATTTAATTTAAAAATAAAGTGTAGAATTGGGCATTTTGGATGCAGAAATGCAAGGAAGCAGTACACAATTGGGGATGAGGTACTGATGTGCACTGAACAGGGGGGGTTTATGGGAGTGATCATATGCAGGACCCCTGGTCTCCCACAATTCCATGATCACAAGAAGGGCTGCAGAATTCAGCTCTTTCCATGGAATTGCTTCTTCTCCACAGATTTGCCACAGGAGACCAGGGACCAGGACACAAAGCTGTAGTGGGCAGTCATTGCTGCTTGTCTACCCTCCATCCTCCCTCCCTCACATGCGCTGATCAGAACTTCCTTAAATCAGGGAATAACAGCTGTTGCAGTTCCCGGCTGCGGCAGCCCCCGGCCGGTCCTTCCTACCTGCTCCTCTCGCCATGGCCCGGCGCGGCGCAGACCACTCCGCAGCAGGCCGACCGTGGCCTGCCACATGGCTGCGACCGCATCCTCCTCCATCCAGCGGGGGGGGGGGGGGGGGGGTGTTTCTCCCTAGGCACATGTGTGCAGGAGGCCCCGCCCTTTAAAGGGGCTGCGGCGAGAAAACTCAGCCCGGCCCCGGAAGATGACATCACCTGGGAGGGGTATTTAAAACCCCACAGCAGTCTACAGAAGTTGCCTTTGCAACAGGTCATCTCCTTGGAGTTCTAGTTGCTGATCCAGACATCCTTTGTTCTAGTTCCTGCTTTGATCCTGTGCCTGCCTTCGTTCCTGCTCCTGTTCCAGTCCTTGTGATCCTGCTTCCAGTTTCCTGCCTTCCTGACCGTGCCTTCGTTCCTGCTTCCAGCCTCGTCCTTGCTCCTCAGTCCCAGTATCCAGACCCCGGCTTGATCTCCAGGTTTGACCTCAGCTTGTCTTCTCGTCTCTGCTTGTCTGCTGCCTGTCTCGACCCCTGGCCTGGTTCTCCGTTCTTGTTGTCTGCCGCCTGCCCCGGATCTTCTGCCTGGACTCCGTTCGCTTCTTCGCTGCCTGCCCAGACCCGGACTGCTGACCCTGTCTCCGTTATCCTCTTCACCTGCTTCACTGAGGCACCCGCACCTAAGTCCTGCCGGCCCCGGCACCCAGGGGCTCAACCTGCGGCGAACGAGGGCTGGTATAGGTGAAGGTCCTGCCGGGTTGTCCCTCACCAGCGCCACCTCCCGGAGACGAGATCCATTGGGGGCAATTCCTCAGTGGTCATCACCCGCTCGCTCCGGCTCAAGGGTCCCAAACCATAACAACAGCAGCATCAGCAGCAACGGCCCAGGGCCAGAGTATCACACTGTAAACCTTGCTGCTCTACTGCAGCCCCTGCAGGTTCAAAATCTGACATTCTGGTTGCACAGAAAGAGGACGCAGCCAAGGCATCGCGTTGTGCTGCTGCTGTATTCTAATTTAAGAAAGTTCAAATGACGCCCATGGGTGAGGAGGGAGAGAGGGTTTCGGAGTGGGTGCTAGCGAGATGAACTGGAGGGGACATGGCAGGGAAAGCTAGGGAGGGGTGTGGTGGTGATAAGGGGACATTGTGAATAAGGGGATCAGAGAGGTTACGGGGTGAATGTTTGAGAGGAGGGATTTGTGGGTGGGAAGGGATGGTCGGGTGTGTGTATAGAATAAGGAAGGGGATCAGAGAGGGTGTGAATGTGTGTGGGAGTGTAGGGATGAGAGGTGATGTGGAGAGTATGTTTGAGAGTGAGTGAAGGGGTGTGGAGTAATATGATAACTAGCCGTTAAGCCCGTTAAAACGTGCGAGATTCCATCGGTCAGACCGGCACGGTTAGAGCCGCTCTGTTCTCCACAACTTCCCTTTTCCTTCCATCCTCTTTCACCTCATCTGCAACCCCTTCCCTCTCCCTCAGCCCTCCTCCACTCCCTCTTTTTCTCTACTCCACTTTACCTTTCCCACTTGTTCAGTCATATCCTCTTCCCTTTTCCTTCCCCTCTCACCTTCCCTTTCCTTCCCCTCTCCCTCAGCCCTCCTCCACTCTCTCTTTTTCTCTACTCCACTTTACCCTTCCCACTTACAATCTTCCTCTCCTTCCATCCCTTCTCTCTTCCCTTTCCTTCCCCTCCCACCTCCTCAACCCCTTCCCTCTCCCTCAGCCCTCCTCCACTCCCTTTTTCTGTATTCCACAACTTTACCCTCCCCACTTACATCCTCTTCCTTTCCCTCCCACCTCCTCCACAATCCCGTCCCTCTCCCTCAGCCCTCCTCCACTCTTTCTTCTTCTCTCTGGCCCGCCTGACACTTAGATACTGCTGCCGCTGCTCCATGGGATGTCTCCGGGGGTCTCTCTCTTGCGTGCGCCTCTCCCACCGGGCTCGTTGCTGGCCTGCCCGACGCTCGGTGATAAGGCGCGCGCGCGAGAGAGACTCCCAGCGACCTCCCATGTCTGGTGTCTAGCCGCCGCCAGCTTTCTTCCCCTCTCCCGCGTGGAGAGAAAGAGACCCCCCGGAGACCTTCTGTGCTGCCGCCGCTGCTCCTCACCATTTCCAAGTCCGCTGGGCTCCCCTCTGACCGATGTGCTCTCGTGCATGTGCAGTAGAGCTGCTCTCTACTGCGCATTTGCTGCACGTCGGTCCAAGCCCATTTATATGGTAGATTAGTGAAAAAAGGGATCTACCAAAGGAAGGGTGTGAGAGTGGAATCATCCTCCTGCCCTCTCCTCATCCATTAATTCCCCTTCTTATCTTCCCTCTTTTATGATCCCCTTTCCCCCTTTTCCCCTCTTCACCTCCCCTTGTTCCCCTCCATCTCCTGTCCTCTCTGCCCGTATCCATGAGTTCCCTTCTCTGTCTCCCTCCGAGATCCCTCCCCTGAAGTGAAAGATGCAGGGTGCAGGACTGGGTGAGTGTGGGGAGGAATGGGTCAGGGAGATTACAGGAGATGCGAGAGAGGGAGTGAATGCCAAAGACTGGAGGTGCTCTGTGGTGTGATTGAGGAGATGGGAGGAATGCACGTGGGAAGACAGTGAGAGGAGAGGATTTAAGAGTGTGTGGAGTACGAGAGAGAGGGAGGATTAGTGTTGGGGGGAATGGTATGAATGGATCATCCCTTCCTCTTCTGATCCTAGATCCCCTTTTCTCTTCCCTGTCTCTGATTGCTCTCCTTCCTCCCCCTCCTCTTCATTTTCTTTTCTTCTCTTACCTCTGTGTCTCTAGCTTCTTCCTTCCTTTCCTCTCTACCCCTCTTGCTTGAGATCCCTTCTTCATTCCCTCTGAGTTCCCATCTCTCCCTGTATCCAGATTCCTTCCCCTCTTTCCTTCTCAGCTCCAAGCCCTAAGATCTCTTTTCCTCTAATAAAAAACCAAATAAACTGGAAACAAATGTCAGAAATGATTTTATTTTGTATAATGTAAGAAACAAAAGGGTTAATCTCCAATATACAAATATAATCAAAATTATGCAAATTTACCAAGAGTTGCCACATTATTTTGAAAAAATCTGCCACAGAATTGTTTGACTTCTGCCTCAAAATCTTGAAAAATCTGTTGCAGGAAAGTGAGGGCATTGATCATATGTACTGATGTATAATGTCCGCAAAGGTAATGGATTCTGGTGCTATTGGGTATAGCAAATTGTTGGATCTGCAATTGTGTGACCTGCACATGACACATTTGCCTCATGTGAAGTGACCCCTAGGTGTCGAGCTGGATGTAGGTCTGTCTCTGTATGTATTTATAAGCATATCCTGCAGATTCTGGCCTCTTAGATTCGCAAAAATAGGGGTCTCCTGAAAAGGAGTATGGTCAGATAATATATTCCAATGTTTTTTTGATGATTTTTGGGCTTCACTTGTGTGGGTGGAATAAGGTAGTACAAATGCCATTCTATGTGCGGGTTCTTTTATGATGGTTGTAGTAGCCACTCTCTATTGGCATGTAATGCTCTTTTGAATGCTCCTTTGATAATTCGGTGAGGATAACCTCTCTGCAAAATTCTGTTCTTCATGTTTTTTATTTATTTAGGGTCTTTTCTATACCGAATTTCTTGATACAGATCAATCAATTCGGTTTTACATCGAACAATAGTTTTTAAACAATAACAACATAGTCAATAAACATATCAGTATGGAGCAGAGAGTGGCAGAGTCAAAAAGTTACATTATAACAAGGGCGAGCAACTGGGATAGTGAAAAGGAAGGAGGGAAAACAAAAGTATGCAAATAATAGGAATACTTTATACAGAGAGCGAGAGTGGCTAGAATAGCCAATCTCTAAGGTAACTTCTGAAGATATATGACATCTTTGTGAATTAATATGAGGCGTTGACGAAATAAAGTATAAAGTATTAAAAAAAAATGTTGTCTGCTTCAGTGATGTATTCTTCCTTTCATCCTTTCTATCCACCGAAGGCACGAGGAATTGGCCCATTGGGAAGTTCTATTTCAAATGTGTAGGGTGTGGCTTTGAAATGATCTGTTATGGAGTCTCAATTTAGTGGACCCTTGGGCCGACCTGCAAGAGATTGGGAAAGGTATTCAATGTCTCTGTACACTGCAGGCTGGGAGGCAGATGTTCAGGCAGGATGTAGAGGTGCTCTTCACCTTGAAGCTGGTGCTCCCCCGGGAGGAGCCCGTGGGAGCCTGGCTGCCTGGGACTTTAGGCGAGTTGATGATCTTGAGACTGGAGCGGGCAGGCTGATGAGCAGGACTGAGAACTGAAACCAGACTAGAACAGTAGACGGGAACTGTAGCAAGGCTCGGGTACTGGAACCAGGCAGGAACTGTAGCAGACTCGGGTACTGGAACCAAGCAGGAATTGTAGCAAGACCTGGGTACTGGAACCAGGCAGGAACTGTAGCAAGACTCGGGTACGGAACCAGGCAGGAATTGCAGCAAGGACCCGGGTACTGGAACCAGGCAGGAACTGCAGCAAGACTAGGGTACTGGAACCAGGCAGGAACTGGTGGCAAGACTCAGGTACTGGAACCAGGCAAGAATTGTAGCAAGACTCGGGTACGGGAACCAGACAGGAACTGTACAAGACTCGGGTATCTGGAACCAGGCAGGTACTGTAGCAGGCAAGCAGGAACGAAGCGAGTTCCAAAGGCAGCTCACTCCGGGGCACAGAGCAACAGGGAACCGGTTGATAGCCCGTTGCAAGGCCCAGACTGAGTGTCCGCGGCGGCTTATCAAGGACAACGGCGTCTGATGTCAGGAACTGGGCGGAGTCACCACTGGTGGGAAATGGCCTAGAAAGCACCCAAGTGGCGCGCGTCCATGGGAGGTTTCCCGGCGGCACGGCCCTCGCGGGGGTCGCTGCCGAACAGGCCGCGAACCAGGCCAACAGAAGCGGGAACAGGTCCAGGAACACGGAGGTAAGGGTCTGGTCGCGGCGCTCGCGGCCAGAACTGCAACACGATAAATGTGAATTTCTGTCTGTTTCTTTTGTGAAAAGTAGCTTGCAATTTGTCTTCATGTTTGTAAACAATCATGTCCAAAAAAGAAGCTTTTTGTTGTTTTGCAAAATGAATACTGCAGATTTGCATCCTGCTGGTTCAGCCGCCCGTCAGACTCTAGAAGATGTTCAAACAAAGAGAAAATTCTTTTTCACTCAATGCACAATTAAACTCTGGAATTTGTTGCCAGAGGATGTGATTAGTGCAGTTATTGTAGTTGGGTTTAAAAAAGGTTTGGATAAGTTCCTGGAAGAGAAGTCCATTAACTGCTATTAATCAAGTTTACTTAGGGAATAGCCACTGCTATTAATTGCATCAGTAGCATGGGATCTTCTTAGTGTTTGGGTAATTGCCAGGTTCTTGTGGCCTGGTTTGGCCTCTGTTGTAAACAGGATGCTGGGCTTGATGGACCCTTGGTCTGACCCAGCATGGCAATTTCTTATGTTCTTATGTTCTTACTGAGAAAACAGAGCAAGCTGGACTTCTATAGATCCCTACACACAAAAACTACACACTAGCAGAATACCTTACCTCGGACATACATGAATTACACAGACCTTTATCTAAATGCAGAAGGGACCCAAATTAGAAACATAAATATTCCTTCCCTCATTTTCCCTGCAGACAGGAGAGGGGAAAGAGGAGAAGAAGGGAGGGGCTTGGGTAGGTTGCAGAGTGGATATTCTTTCCTGTGTAATGTCCCTTTATGCTCATTCCTCTCTCCTCCTGTCCCTGAATGAAAGGAAGGGAAGGCTGGATTAGGAGCAGAGTGAGTCTTCCTTGTTCTGTTCTGTGCTGGGTCTGCTCCAGGCTCACTCCTTCTTCCCTCTTCCCTCACGCTGCCTGGGAAGGGAGGAGCAGACACAGGAGCAGGTAGCAGAGGGCTGTGGTCGCACTATTGAAAATAGCTGGCTATCTTAAAGTTTGCCGGCTAACTTTATCCAGCTGACTGTAGAACAACTCTTTGTCCATAATCAGACTTAGCTGGATAACTTAGCTAGCTAACTCAACTTCTCCTAGTTAAGCCTCTAGAACACCCTAACGTAGGGCCTGATTCATCGAGGTGTTTTCCCATAGACACAGAATAGGAGAAAAGCTTTAGTGAATCAGGCAGTTAGCTGGCTAAACTCTAGCCCCCTAACATATTAGTCAGCTAGAATTTAGCCGGATAAGTACCCAAATATTCAATTAGCCGGATAACTTCTGAGTAATCTTGATAAATGCTTTTGAATATGGATCTCGAAATGTGTATGGTTATGTTTTATTGTACCTTCATTGCAATTATTTTATTGTAACTTTCCCAGATATTGGATTGAATAGGTGCACAATGAAAAAGAAACATAGGAAGGGGTTTATACTTATTTATTTATGAACATTTGATATTCCACCTCTTCCCAAAGCTGATGTCAATGCAGATTACAATAAATTTAATGAACAGAGGCAGTACAACAATTTACATTCAAATCAGAATTTTGCAGTTAATGGAGCATTGGGATCCAGTATAGGAAATCCCATTTGTGAATCATTTCAAGACCCAGTTGAGTCCTTGTTGTGTATAACATAGTCATTCATAGAAGATTCAGGAAGTTGGGTCAAAGATGTGGACCTTAAGGGAAGGCCTGGCTGAAAAGCAATGCCTTAGCTTTTTTCCTTAACTTAAGGAAGCATGGCTCCATGTGCAAGGTTAGTAATACTTTATTCCAAATTTATGGTGCATAACAGCTGAAAACCCAGAATCTCATGCAGGGCAATCTGGCAGTGGTCAGAGGAGGAGAGCAAAGAACAGCCATTTTGATGGGCTGGAGTTCCCTCGAGGATGTGAAAGAGGAGAAAAGGAGGAGGGTGTTACGAATGGGCTCAGGTCAGGAGTTGTGAACACCACCAACAGGGGTCTCAGGGTGGAGAGAGGCAGGGCTGCAGAAGAGTCTAGATGCTGGCTGGTGCAGGCAGGAATGGGTGGACCCTATGGGCAAGTAGGAAGGTGGAATAGGCAGATAAAGTCTAACACTGGCTGGAGATATCTGATACCAGATGCATGTAGGTAAGGGTGAACTTGAATACTGGAACTGCATGCAGGTATGTGTGAGAGTGAATGCAGGTAAAGGTGTACAGAAAACTGGAACTGGGTGCTGGTAAGGATGAATTCAGGAAGCGTGCAGGTAAGAGTGATAGTGGCTGGAGGTATAAGTGACTGAACTGGGGAAACAAGACTGACAAAGAACTGAACAGACAAACCAGGACAGCGCAAAGTGAACATGAAACACATAGCCCGAAGGCAGCAGAACAAGGCAAAGGCCCGAAGGCCACACACACACAGCAAGGCAGGGCAGAAGGCCCGAAGGCCATACACCACAGCAAGGGAAGCCAGATGGCCCGAAGGCCACACACACACAGTAATGCGAGGCAGAAGGCCCGAAGGCCATACACACACAGCAAGAGAAGGCAGACAGCCCGAATGCCACACACCAGTAATGCAAGGCTAAAGGCCCTAAGGCTACACACAGCAGGCTGAAGGCCCGTAGGCCACACACACACAGCAAGGGAAGGCAGAAGGCCCGAAGGCCACACACACACAGCAAGGGAAGGCAGAAGGCCCGAAGGCCACACACACTCAGTAATGCAAGGCAGAAGGCCCTAAGGCTACACACAGCAGGCTGAAGGCCCGTAGGCCACACACACAGTAGGCAGAAAGCCCGTAGGCCACAAACAGCAGGTAGAGGGCCCGTAGGCCACACACAGCTGACAGAAGGCCCGTAGGCCAAACACAGCGGACAGAAGGCCCGTAGGCCACACACAGAAGGCGGAAGAGGCTAGAGCAGGGAGCTCAGACGAGCTTGATGCCGAAGCACCAAGGGAACTGCTAGGCAGGTTTATAAAGGGAAGTTTGGGATATGGAGTAGACAGAGAGAGAGACTGGGCCAGCCAGAAGAGCATGCTCGTGGGGGACCTCTGGTGGTGAGGCGGCTG